>NW_027004998.1:0-4439 GCF_036934945.1 Oncorhynchus masou masou
ACCTTGACAGACTGGGACAGACCAGGGCTTGGATAACATAATGACCTTAACAGACTGGGACAGACCAGGGCTTGGATAACATAACGACCTTGACAGACTGGGACAGACCAGGGCTTGGATAACATAACGACCTTGACAGACTGGGACAGACCAGGGCTTGGATAACATAACGACCTTGACAGACTGGGACAGACCAGGGCTTGGATAACATAACGACCTTGAACAGACTGGGACAGACCAGGGCTTGGATAACATAATGACCTTAACAGACTGGGACAGACCAGGGCTTGATAACATAATGACCATAACAGACTGGGACAGACCAGGCTTGGATAACATAATGACCATAACAGACTGGGACAGACCAGGGCTTGGATAACATAATGACCATAACAGACTGGGACAGACCAGGGCTTGGATAACATAATGACCTTAACAGACTGGGACAGACCAGGGCTTGGATAACATAATGACCATAACAGACTGGGACAGACCAGGGCTTGGATAACATAACGACCTTAACAGACTGGGACAGACCAGGGCTTGGATAACATAATGACCTTAACAGACTGGGACAGACCAGGGCTTGGATAACATAATGACCATAACAGACTGGGACAGACCAGGGCTTGGATAACATAATGACCATAACAGACTGGGACAGACCAGGGCTTGGATAACATAATGACCATAACAGACTGGGACAGACCAGGGCTTGGATAACATAATGACCATAACAGACTGGGACAGACCAGGGCTTGGATAACATAATGACCTTGACAGACTGGGACAGACCAGGGCTTGGATAACATAATGACCATAACAGACTGGGACAGACCAGGGCTTGGATAACATAATGACCTTGACAGACTGGGACAGACCAGGGCTTGGATAACATAATGACCTATAACAGACTGGGACAGACCAGGGCTTGGATAACATAATGACCATAACAGACTGGGACAGACCAGGGCTTGGATAACATAATGACCATAACAGACTGGGACAGACCAGGGCTTGGATAACATAACGACCATGACAGACTGGGACAGACCAGGGCTTGGATAACATAATGACCATAACAGACTGGGACAGACCAGGGCTTGGATAACATAACGACCTTGACAGACTGGGACAGACCAGGGCTTGGATAACATAACGACCTTGACAGACTGGGACAGACCAGGGCTTGGATAACATAACGACCTTGACAGACTGGGACAGACCAGGGCTTGGATAACATAATGACCTTGACAGACTGGGACAGACCAGGGCTTGGATAACATAATGACCATAACAGACTGGGACAGACCAGGGCTTGGATAACATAATGACCTTAACAGACTGGGACAGACCAGGGCTTGGATAACATAATGACCATAACAGACTGGGACAGACCAGGGCTTGGATAACATAATGACCATAACAGACTGGGACAGACCAGGGCTTGGATAACATAACGACCTTGACAGACTGGGACAGACCAGGGCTTGGATAACATAATGACCTTAACAGACTGGGACAGACCAGGGCTTGGATAACATAACGACCTTGACAGACTGGGACAGACCAGGGCTTGGATAACATAACGACCTTGACAGACTGGGACAGACCAGGGCTTGGATAACATAACGACCTTGACAGACTGGGACAGACCAGGGCTTGGATAACATAATGACCATAACAGACTGGGACAGACCAGGGCTTGGATAACATAATGACCACAACAGACTGGGACAGACCAGGGCTTGGATAACATAATGACCATAACAGACTGGGACAGACCAGGGCTTGGATAACATAATGACCATAACAGACTGGGACAGACCAGGGCTTGGATAACATAATGACCATAACAGACTGGGACAGACCAGGGCTTGGATAACATAATGACCTTAACAGACTGGGACAGACCAGGGCTTGGATAACATAATGACCATAACAGACTGGGACAGACCAGGGCTTGGATAACATAATGACCTTAACAGACTGGGACAGACCAGGGCTTGGATAACATAATGACCATAACAGACTGGGACAGACCAGGGCTTGGATAACATAATGACCATAACAGACTGGGACAGACCAGGGCTTGGATAACATAATGACCATAACAGACTGGGACAGACCAGGGCTTGGATAACATAATGACCATAACAGACTGGGACAGACCAGGGCTTGGATAACATAATGACCATAACAGACTGGGACAGACCAGGGCTTGGATAACATAATGACCATAACAGACTGGGACAGACCAGGGCTTGGATAACATAATGACCATAACAGACTGGGACAGACCAGGGCTTGGATAACATAATGACCATAACAGACTGGGACAGACCAGGGCTTGGATAACATAATGACCTTAACAGACTGGGACAGACCAGGGCTTGGATAACATAATGACCATAACAGACTGGGACAGACCAGGGCTTGGATAACATAATGACCATAACAGACTGGGACAGACCAGGGCTTGGATAACATAATGACCTATAACAGACTGGGACAGACCAGGGCTTGGATAACATAATGACCATAACAGACTGGGACAGACCAGGGCTTGGATAACATAATGACCATAACAGACTGGGACAGACCAGGGCTTGGATAACATAATGACCTTGACAGACTGGGACAGACCAGGGCTTGGATAACATAACGACCTTGACAGACTGGGACAGACCAGGGCTTGGATAACATAACGACCTTGACAGACTGGGACAGACCAGGGCTTGGATAACATAATGACCTTAACAGACTGGGACAGACCAGGGCTTGGATAACATAATGACCATAACAGACTGGGACAGACCAGGGCTTGGATAACATAATGACCATAACAGACTGGGACAGACCAGGGCTTGGATAACATAATGACCTTAACAGACTGGGACAGACCAGGGCTTGGATAACATAATGACCATAACAGACTGGGACAGACCAGGGCTTGGATAACATAATGACCTTAACAGACTGGGACAGACCAGGGCTTGGATAACATAATGACCATAACAGACTGGGACAGACCAGGGCTTGGATAACATAATGACCATAACAGACTGGGACAGACCAGGGCTTGGATAACATAATGACCTTAACAGACTGGGACAGACCAGGGCTTGGATAACATAATGACCATAACAGACTGGGACAGACCAGGGCTTGGATAACATAATGACCTTGACAGACTGGGACAGACCAGGGCTTGGATAACATAATGACCATAACAGACTGGGACAGACCAGGGCTTGGATAACATAATGACCATAACAGACTGGGACAGACCAGGGCTTGGATAACATAATGACCTTGACAGACTGGGACAGACCAGGGCTTGGATAACATAATGACCTTAACAGACTGGGACAGACCAGATAAGGACCAGCTACTGACACAAATATGGACACACTTTTTATTTCCAGTTGTTTTGTTATTTTTGTTTACTCTGCGATAAAATTATATGTTATTGCATTTTTTCTGCTGTGTTTTCAACAACAGTCAGTCAGACTTGATCAATTTAGGCCTGGAATAGACGCAAACACGTACATGCCCTCAAGACATACATTGTCCAACCAAACCCTTTTTTGACATTGAAAGTTTAACTATGACCTACTGGTGGCATGCAATGAAATATGAATGTGTGTGTGTGTGTGTGTGCGTGCGTGTGTGCGGGTGTGTGTATGTGTGTGCGCGTGCATGCGTGCGCGTGCGCGTGTGTGTGTGTGTACGTGTGTGCGCGTGCGTGTGTGTGTGTGTGTGCGTGCGTGCAAGTGCGTGCGTGCGCGCGTGTGTGTGTGTGTGTGTGTGTGTGTGTGTGTGTGTGTGTGTGTGTGTGTGTGTGTGTGTGTGTGTGTGCGATGTGTGTGTGTGTGTGTGTGTGCAAGTGCGTGCGTGCGTGTTTGTGTGTGTGTCGGGTTAGAGGACCATAATGAAAAGAAAAGGTAGTGGGACAGCTGAAATGCACTGAGCAAAGAACCCTTCATTATCAGGCAAGTTGCTCAAGATCCAAGGAGAAATTTGACATCCGTCCAGGTACCCAGGACATCAGGAGAAGAGTTAAAAAACGGCTACTAGGAGCAACGGTGAGCGCTATTACCATCAAGTAGGCTTCCGATATGCTAGGGCACTGTGGACGGGGGTGGAGGATATGCTTCAGACACGTACTGCAGCTCTGAGGGTTACGTGTTCAATCCCAGTGATAGCCATTCTTTTTAAATGTTTTGTTGTCACCCAATGTCAAACCTTAACCCTGACGTTAACCAGTTGGAATTACAATTAACAGTTGAGTTGTTTCTGTAGTAACGATAACCTTATCCCAAATGTAGCTGTCACAATTTGACAGTTGGAGAAACGTCGGAATCCGATGTCAAATTGGAAAAACCGTGAGGACTTGTTGTAATTATACAGAACAGAGTAAATGGGCCACCCATCAC
>NW_027004999.1:0-4436 GCF_036934945.1 Oncorhynchus masou masou
GTGTGTATGTATGTGTGTGTGTGTGTGTGTGTGTGTGTATATATAAAAATGAATGAATGAAAGGAACTGATACCCTCCTACCTTCAGACTAGGCCTGTGAAAGGCCCAAGAGCCACTGATCGAGGCCAGCCTAAATCTACAGGCTCACCAAGTCTATGTTGATCATCCATGTGCCACTGAGTAACACACCCATTATTGTATACTTTTATTTTTATAAATGTAACGTTACAGATCTGTGTTCATCCGACACCACCTATCGTCACACAGCTAAGATGGGTCTATGAGCAAAGCTGTTTCTTTGGTAAACTAGCACGTGGTTTGGCAGTGCACTGGATGCTTATTGGAGCACGTGCTTGCTTGTATGACTAATTTAGCATCATCTCCCTTGCTTGGTTAGACCGTAAGGTCCACATGGTCTAAAGTGGACTGACCGCAATAGTGCATAGAGTTGGGTGTTATTGGGGGGGGGTTCTCACAATTAATTGCCCGAATTTATGCGATAACGATAAATGGAACAAGTTTCTAACACTAAATTGCAATTTTTATTTTTTAATGATCCTTTAAACAGAGAAAATATATAAACGCAACATGTGAAGTGTTGGTTTCATGCACTGAAGTAAAACATTTACATTTTACATTTAAGTCATATAGCAGACGCTCTTATCCAGAGCGACTTACAAATTGGTGAATTCACCTTCTGACATCCAGTGGAACAGCCACTTTACAATAGTGCATCTAAATCATTAAGGGGGGGGGGGGTGAGAAAAAAGAGATCCCAGAAATGTTCCAAATGCACACAAAAAAACTTTATTTCTCTCACTTTGCGCACAATTTAGTTTCTATCTCAATGGGTACGCATTTCTCCTTTAACAAGATGATCCATCCATCTGACTGATGTGGCATGTCAAGAAGCTGATTACTCAGCACGATCCTGACACATGTTCACCTTGTGCTGGGGGACAATAAGGCCACTCTAAAATATGCAGTTTTGTTACACAACACAATGTCTCAAGTTGAGGGAGCGCCCAATTGGCATGCTGAGAATGTCCACCAGTGCTGTTGCTGGGAAAATTGTATGTTAATATTTCTACAATAAGCTACTTCCAACTTTTGATTTAGAGAATTTAGCAGTATGTCCAACTGGCCTCCCAACCGCAGACCACGTGTAATCATTTGTAACTTCATATTTATCTAGTATAGGCTACTTATCCCAATGAACAATATCAGCAAAATGCCTGCGATAAGTGGTCGGTGTCAATAATTTCATGTTTATCGTCCCAGCTGTAATGGAGCACAAAGGTTTTCTTTTCTGACATAATGGTATCCATTACTATAGCCATGCACAATTCATGACTAGTGTCAATGTTTCCTCTATATTAATTTAATTCATCTATATAAATGTCTTACCACCTGCTGCCAAAAAAAGAAGAAAAAAAGGTGTATATGCGTGAACAAAATATTAAGAACACCTTCCTAATATTGAGTTGCACCCCTTTCCCTCAGAACAGCCTCAATTTGTCGGGGCATGCACTCTATAAGGTGTTCTGTGGAAAGTATTGGTCCAGCATCGCTCCCGTCCTTGTTCACTTCAAAGCTTCCCACAGTTGTCAATTTGGGTGGTGGACCGTTCTTGTTACACAAACTTTTGAGTGTGAAAGACCCAGCAGCTCTGCAGTTCTTGACACAAACCGGTGTGCCTGGCACCTACTACCATACTCTGTTCAAAGGCACTTCAATCTTTTGTCTTGCCCATTCACCCTCTGAATGGCACACATCATTGATGTGAGTCTCTTTCTCTCACTTATATACAGTGGGGAGAACAAGTATTTGATACACTGCTGATTTTGCAGGTTTTTCTACTTACAAAGCATGCAGAGGTCTGTAATTTATCATGGGTACACTGTGTTTGGAGGAAGAAGAAGGATGAGTACAACCACAAGAACAGCATCCCAACTGTGAAGCATGGAGGTGGAAACATCATTCTTTGGGGATGCTTTTCTGCAAAGGGGACAGGACGACTGCACCGTATTGGGGGGAGGATGGATGGGGCCATGTATCTCGATCTTGGCCAACAACCTAAGAGCATTGAAGATGGGTCATGGCTGGGTCTTCCAGCATGACAACGACCCGAAACACACAGCCAGGGCAACTAAGGGGTGGCTCCGTAAGAAGCATCTCAAGGTCCTGGAGTGGCCGAGCCAGTCTCCAGACCTGAACCCAATAGAGTATCTTTGGGGCGAGCTGAAAGTCTGTATTGCCCAGCGACATCCCCGAAACCTGAAGGATCTGGAGAAGGTCTGTATGGAGGAGTGGGCCAAAATCCATGCTGCAGTGTGTGCAAACCTGGTCAAGGACTACAGGAAACGTATGATCTCTGTAATTGCAAACAAAGGTTTCTGTACCAAAATATTAAGTTCTGCTTTTCTGATGTATCAAATACTTATGTCATGCAATAAAATGCAAATTCATTACTTAAAAATCATACAATGTGATTTTCTGGGTTTTTGTTTTAGATTCCCCCTCTCACAGTTGACGTGTACCTATGATTTAAAAATTTGACCTCTGCATGCTTTGTAAGTAGGATCACTGCCGATTTTTGCAGGTTATCAAATACTTGTTCTCCCCACTGTGTGTGTGTGTGTGTGTGTATGTGTGTGTGTGTGTGTATGTTTATATATATATGTATGTATGTGTGTGTGTGTGTGTGTGTGTGTATATATGTGTATACAATCAATCATATATACAGTGCCTTGCGAAAGTATTCGGCCCCCTTGAACTTTGCGACCTTTTACCACATTTCAGGCTTCAAACACAAAGATATAAAACTGTATTGTTTTGTGAAGAATCAACAACAAGTGGGACACAATCATGAAGTGGAACGACATTTTATTGGATATTTCAAGCTTTTTAACAAATCAAAAACTGAAAAATTGGGCGTGCAAAATTATTCAGCCCCTTTACTTTCAGTGCAGCAAACTCTCTCCAGAAGTTCAGTGAGGATCTCTGAATGATCCAATGTTGACCTAAATGACTAATGATGATAAATATAATCCACCTGTGTGTAATCAAGTCTCCGTATAAATGCACCTGCACTGTGATAGTCTTAGAGGTCCGTTTAAAAGCGCAGAGAGATGAAGAACAAGGAATACACCAGGCAGGTCCGAGATACTGTTGTGAAGAAGTTTAAAGCCGGATTTGGATACAAAAAGATTTCCCAAGCTTTAAACATCCCAAGGAGCACTGTGCAAGCGATAATATTGAAATGGAAGGAGTATCAGACCACTGCAAATCTACCAAGACCTGTCCGTCCCTCTAAACTTTCAGCTCATACAAGGAGAAGACTGATCAGAGATGCAGCCAAGAGGCCCATGATCACTCTGGATGAACTGCAGAGATCTACAGCTGAGGTGGGAGACTCTGTCCATAGGACAACAATCAGTCGTATATTGCACAAATCTGGCCTTTATAGAAGAGTGGCAAGAAGAAAGCCATTTCTTAAAGATATCCATAAAAAGTGTTGTTTAAAGTTTGCCACAAGCCACCTGGGAGACACATCAAACATGTGGAAGAAGGTGCTCTGGTGAGATGAAACCAAAATTTAACTTTTTGGCAACAATGCAAAACGTTATGTTTGGCGTAAAAGCAACACAGCTCATCACCCTGAACACCTCATACCCACTGTCAAACATGGTGGTGGCAGCATCATGGTTTGGGCCTGCTTTTCTTCAGCAGGAACAGGGAAGATGGTTAAAATTGATGGGAAGATGGATGGAGCCAAATACAGGACCATTCTGGAAGAAAACCTGATGGAGTCTGCAAAAGACCTGAGACTGGGACGGAGATTTGTCTTCCAACAAGACAATGATCCAAAACATAAAGCAAAATCTACAATGGAATGGTTCAAAAATAAACATATCCAGGTGTTAGAATGGCCAAGTCAAAGTCAGACCTGAATCCAATCGAGAATCTGTGGAAAGAACTGAAAACTGCTGTTCACAAATGCTCTCCATCCAACCTCACTGAGCTCGAGCTGTTTTGCAAAGAGGAATGTCTCTGGATGTGCAAACTGATAGACATACCCCAAGCGACTTACAGCTGTAATCGCAGCAAAAGGTGGTGCTACAAAGTATTAACTTAAGGGGGCCGAATACTTTCGCAAGGCACTATATATATATATATATATATATATATATATATATATATATATATATATACTATATCTATATCTATATCTATATATTGATTTGAAGTAAATTTTTACAAGTTACATATGATCCCTTCTCTTTGGCCTGGATTTACCTGGTCAGTCAGCCAAGGAAGAGCAGTAAGCCTGGATTCAGTTGGTCATGATAAGACCAGTCTGAATGAGTGGACCCCGACGTGTCACAGCGCTTTTGCACGCGCAATCCCGAGAGTGCATTTCTTGTTTACCTTTT
>NW_027005000.1:0-5251 GCF_036934945.1 Oncorhynchus masou masou
CCCTCTCTCCCCCTCCTCCTCCGCACCACCCCCTCCTCCTCCTCCGCTCCCCCTCCGCCCCCTCCTCTTCCTCCGCTCCCTCTCTTCCCCCTTCTCCTCCTCCGCTCCCTCCTCCTCCTCCGCTCCCCTCTCTCTCCCCCCTCCTCCTCCTCCGCTCCATCTCTCCCCCTCCTCCTCCTCCTCCTCCGCTCCCTCTCCCCCCTCCTCCTCCTCCTCCGCTCTCCCCCCTCCTCCTCCGCTCCTCTCTCTCTCCCCTCTCCTCCGCTCCCTCCCTCCTCCTCCGCTCCCTCCCTCTCTCCCCCTCCTCCGCTCCCTCTCTCTCTCTCCCCTCCTCCGCTCCCTCTCCCCCTCCTCCTCCCCCTCTCTCTCTCTCCCCCTCCTCCGCTCTCTCTCTCCCCCTCCTCCTCCTCCCTCTCTCTCCCCCTCCTCCTCCCCCTCTCTCTCCCCCTCCTCTCTCCCTCTCTCCCCCTCCTCCCCCTCCTTCCGCCCCCCTCCCCCTCCCCCTCCTCCTCCCCTCTCCCCCTCCTTCGCCCCCCCTCCCTCTCGCTCTCTCCTCCTCTAACTACTGACAGATGGTGGTTACTCCTATAATCACACACTTCCTCCACAGCGCAAACGTTTTGTGGCTCCAATCGCTATTTTCACAAGCCGGGTTAGTAAACAGCATTCTTGGGCTTCCTCCGCCACGTGTGCCCACGTGAGGTTGCCACAGTTACGCACACAGATGGGGGTGACCGTGTTGTTGTTGTGAAATCAGAGGAGAGCGAGCTTCAGAGAAGTAAAGGGGGTGGGGCCAGGGCGGGCTGGCATCGCTTTCGCCAATTTGGTTCTTCATTTAGATGGAAATCTAAGAGGCGAGGTTTTACCTTTAAAAACGGATCAACGTTTTGGAGCCAAGCATGTGTTCGCTGTGCGCCACCTAACAAGATTTTGTGTTAAGTCATAGGTAGAACAGACAACTATTTCCTTGTTCTTGTGTGTTCACAGTATAATAACAGTTGATTGAACTGCAACAACGGTTTTAAGCTGCCGCTTTTTAACAAAAAGACTAATCTTTATCAGGCCTGGCACAGTGAATTCATTCTGCCTGTTAGGGTTGTAAAACCCACAACACTGTTCTCCTCCCATGACTACATGTACAAAACGTAAACCCAACACTGTTCTCCTCCCATAACTACATGTACAAAACGTAAACCCAACACTGTTCTCCTCCCATGACTACATGTACAAAACGTAAACCCAACACTGTTCTCCTCCCAAGACTACATGTACAAAACGTAAACCCAACACGGTTCTCCTCCCATGACTACATGTACAAAACGTAAACCCAACACTGTTCTCCTCCCATGACTACATGTACAAAACGTAAACCCAACACTGTTCTCCTCCCATGACTACATGTACAAAACGTAAACCCAACACTGTTCTCCTCCCATGACTACATGTACAAAACGTAAACCCAACACTGTTCTCCTCCCATGACTACATGTACAAAACGTAAACCCAACACTGTTCTCCTCCCATGACTACATGTACAAAACGTAAACCCAACACTGTTCTCCTCCCATGACTACATGTACAAAACGTAAACCCAACACGGTTCTCCTCCCATAACTACATGTACAAAACGTAAACCCAACACTGTTCTCCTCCCATGACTACATGTACAAAACGTAAACCCAACACTGTTCTCCTCCCATGACTACATGTACAAAACAAAACGTAAACCCAACACTGTTCTCCTCCCATGACTACATGTACAAAACGTAAACCCAACACGGTTCTCCTCCCATGACTACATGTACAAAACGTAAACCCAACACGGTTCTACTCCCATGACTACATGTGCAAAACATAAACCCAACATTGCAGGACGCTTCACAACTTCATAAGACTCCAGATCTAAAAGCTAGATGGCATTGTCAAAACACAAGATTATCAAGGACACAATCACAGTAACACTATAAGCCGTCCATTCATAGAGTATGTCTTCTCACCTGGACCCATGAGGGGTGGTCTGCTGTGTGGTGGAGGCGCAGTCTGGTGAGGCATGGCTGTGTCCATGGGCCCACTGTTCTGGCCGCCATGGCTCTGGAGGGGTGGTGGGGGGCCGTGGTAGGTGTGATGTGGTGGGTGGTTGTTGTTGTTTCCAGGGGGGCATGCGGGGGCGTTCCCTGGGGGTCTACCTTGGGGTGGACCTCCTCCCCCAGGGTTGTTCTTGTCCCAGAGGTTGACCGTCTTGTTGTAGGCACCCGGGTCGCCCCAAGCCGAGGTGCCGTCGTCAATCTCCATCTTGCGTCGAATGGAGGGTGGGGAAGGTTCCTCCCACCCTGTGGGCTCTCCTCCTGAGGGGTCCGGCTTGCTCCTCCTCCTCCCCCGTTGCCCTCCCGGCCTGATACACTGGGCTTCACGGGGCCAGGGCCTCCCCAGGATCCCATGCTCCCTTCTCCACCTCCTGCCCCGCCCATGCTCCCTCTAACTCCTCCGCTATTGCCGTTGGAGCTCTCCTGGGCTTGCCGCCCATCCTTGGGCAGGGCAACTTGGGCGCTGCTGGGCCATCGCTGGCTCTCCCCAGCCTCCACCAACATTTCCCCCCCATCCCCCGGACCAGGTTTTCCCAGCCCGGCTGCTCTCTTCCAGCCTCCTGCTCCCTCCTCCCAGGGAGGGTTGGTGTGGGACTGTTCTTCTTGCCATCTGCAGGCCTCCCTCTCCATTCCCCCCCCTCCTCCATTGCCCCTCCCTCCAGCGCTGCTGCCCCAGCCACTGTGGGGCGTGCTGCTTGGGCCCATCTCCCAGCCCTGGGGCTTGGGGGGCCGTGGGAACCATCCCAGCTTGGGGACTTCTCCTCTGGAGCACCCCAGGACTGGCTCCCAGCTTTGGGCAAGTTGGGGCCTGACCCGGGGCCTCCTGGTGGGGATTCCCCCAGCCCCCAGGACCGTTGGGGGATTCTTGTTGCCTGCGGCTCACCCCAGCCAGAGTGCCGCGCCTGGCTTGGCTGGAGGCTTGGAACCACCAGCCAGGGGCAGCCTGAGGACAGGACCGGGCCTCGCTTTGTGGTCTACTCCGATGAGGGGGTGGCTGGGGTTGGAGGGCCCTTGGGCTGGCCTTCGGTGGGAGTGTTGGGGCCTGAGCCTCCCCAAGAGTCCGTCCGGCAGCATCTGCCTTTGCGTTGAGTGCGTGCCGCCTCCTCCCATGTCCCAGGACGTGTGCTGGCGGACGGGGGTCTGGCCCCCAGCCTGTGTTGCACAGCACCCTGGGGTCAGGTCAGGGCTGGGGCAGGGGGGCAGGCTCATCCCTGGACGACCGGTCCTGTCGGAGGAGTGTCCCGCTCCATCCATGCCTCGCTGCTGCCCTCGCTGGCCGCCGTGGTGCTAGGGGCTCGGGTGCTCCAGGATCTGGCCTGCTGGGAGGAGAGCTGGGGGCGTCCCAGCCCCCTGGACCTCACCAGAATCTGCTTCCCCCAGGCGTCTGCTGCTCTGGCCTCCCCAGCCTCCCAGTGAGGTTCCCACCCACCACTGCTTCCATGGCTCCCCAGCCCCCGGCCCCAGAGTCCCAGCCCGGCTCCGTGGAGGAGGCAACTGACTTGAGTCTCCATTGTTGCCCAGACGGGCTGCCATCCTCTCCATTGACCAGCTGGGAAGCTCCAGGAGAGGCTGGCCCAGGGAGCCCTTACCTCCGGAGAGGCCACCTCCAGCAGGACACGCTGTGGATAGGGGGCTCCTGTTGCTTGCTAGTATGATTTGGTCCGTCAGTGTTAAGGTTCTGAGGTTCTGAGCTGAAAGACACATTCGTGGATGAGGATGGGTGTGGCTCAGATGATTCTCCCCAGGTGCCGCCTCCCAACCGGAAGGCTGGCCGTTGGTGCCGCCCACCATGGTCCCTCCTCTGATGCTGCCTCCTGGGCGTGAGAGGTGCCTGGCGGGTCGAGAGGCTTGGAGGGGGTTGGAGAAGAAGGGGGCTGATTGGGGCTGGCTCCCTGAGCTGCTTGCCCTCGCTCCTCCGCCCCCGTCGTGCCCCAGAACGGGCCAGGCCGAGGGGTTGGCATTGGGGTTGAGGTTCAAGTTGGAGGTGGTGGAGGAAGAGGAGCCCCAACCCCTGCCTCCTCCTCCTCCCATTGGGCCATCACTCTTCCCCTCCCCACCCCCGACAGATGAGGACTGAGGAGGGCCATGGGGGGAGGGACCGGGACCAGATCCCCATCCCCGATTGGCTGCTCCTTGGCTTGAGGCCATGCTGACCGTGCCTGCCCCGGGGTGATTGGCTGAGCTGCCGGGCCCAGAGCTGGCTCCTTTGCTGCTGGGGTAGTTGGCAGGAAAGTGGCCTGTCTGGCCGTTGGCCCCCGTGGCCATGCTCATACTGCTGCTGCTGCTGGCCGGGTCAGTGTCCGAGGGGCATCCTCCTGCAGGGCCCTGGCTCTGGCTGCTGCGGGAAATGGAGGGCCAGGCCTCGGTGTCGCTCTCGTCGATGATCACTGTATCCCAGCCACTGTGATTGGCCGACGCTGAGGCGGAAGTGGCACTCCGATTGGCTGGCTGGTGTCCAAAGTGGGGATTCTCATAATGGGCTCCCGGGCCACTCTGTGGGGGCAGCTCTGTTGAATGAGAGAGGATGGAGAGAAAGAGAGGATGGATGGAGAGAGAGGGAGAAAGGGACAAGGTTAGTATGTCTTCATACCTAGAAGATAACATGACAACAGTTGGCATCTAAACATATACCAAGAGTGTGCAAAGCTGTCCTCAAGGCAAAGGGTGGCTACTTTGAAGAATCTCAAATTGAATATAGATTTTTTTATTTGTTTAAAACCTGTTAAGGCTCGGGACAATACTGCCCCCTTTGGATGAATTGCGTGCCCATAGTAAAGTGAAAAAAAATCTGTCCAAAATTGCTAATATATGCATATAATAATAATTATTGAATAGAAAAAAACTCTAAAGCTTCTAAAACCGTTTGAATTATGTCTGTATGTATAGCAGAACTCACAGGGCAGCCAATCTCCCAAACTAGTTTTCTCATCAGGAAAGTTGGGCCAACTTTGACGTCATCGCCCCCACCCTTCCCAACCAGCTATGGATCTGGGAAAGTTGGGCCAACTTTGACGTCATCGCCCCCACCCTTCCCAACCAGCTATGGATCTGGGAACAGTTTCTATGTCTTCCGCGAGATGTCTTCTATCAGTAGAGCATTTAATTGTGCAAATCCCGCGAGCTTTGACCCTTTGGCAGGCAAAATACTGGGTGTCGCGAGAAAATAG
>NW_027005000.1:5751-23644 GCF_036934945.1 Oncorhynchus masou masou
CTTGTGTCACTGGGCAGCTCTCAGCTGTGCTTCCCTTTGTAGTCTGTAGTCTGGCAAGCCCTGCCACATAAGACGAGCTTCGGAGCCGGTGTAGTATGATTCAATCATAGCCCTGTATTGACGCTTTGCCTGTTTGATGGTTTGTCTCAGGGCATAGAAGGATTCCTTATAAGCTTCCGGGTTAGAGTCCCGCACCTTGAATTTGGCAGCTCTACCCTTTAGCTCAGTGCGAATGTTGCCTGTAATCCATGGCTTCTGGTTGGGGTATGTACGTACAGTCACAGTTGGGACGATGTCCTCGATGCACTTATTGATAAAGCCAGTGACTGATGTGATGTACTCCTCAATGTCATCGGAAGAATCCCGGCACATGTTCCAGTCTGTGATAGCAAAACAGTCCTGTAGTTTAGCATCTGCTTCATCTGATCACTTTTTTATTGACCGAATCACTGGTGCTTCCTGCTTTAATTTTTGCTTGTAAGCAGGAATCAAGAGGATAGAGTTGTGGGTGGATTTACCAAATGGAGGGCGAGGGAGAGCTTTATACGCGTCTCTGTGTGTGGAGTAAAGGTGATCTAGAATATTTCTGGTTGCACATTTAACATGTTAATGGAAATTTGGTAGAACTGATATAAGTTTTCCTGCATTAAAGTCTCCGGCCACTAGGAGCGCCGCCTCTGGGTGAGTGGTTTACTGTTTGCTTATTCCCTTATACAGCTGACTGAGTGCGGTCTTAGTGCCAGTGTATTTCTGTGGTGGTAAATAAACAGCCACGAATAGTATAGCTGAAAACTCTCTAGGCAAGTAGTGTGGCCTGCAATTTATCACAATATACTCTACTTCAGGCGAGCAAAATCTAGAGACTTCTTTAGCAGTAGCTTAACATCCCTACTCATATAAACCAACTTGTGAATCATACACTGGAATTGTACATATTGGGATGTGATTAAACGATCGGGGCTGGCCTGTCTGCCTCCGGTGGTTGGCATCGCCTACTCTTCCTAAAACTGAAAGATTGGGGCTGGCCTGTCTGCCTGCGGTGGTTGGCATCGCCTACTCTTCCTAAAACTGAAAGATTGGGGCTGGCCCGTCTGCCTCATGGTTGGCATCACCCGCTCTCTCCTCATACTGGATGAGATTTATTCACCCTGGCTTGACTGCTACGTGAGACCCTCCCTGTACCACTCCACCATTCTCTACTCTACTGCTGCGTGTAGACCCTCCCTGTACCACTCCACCATTCTCTACTCTACTGCTGCGTGTAGACCCCTCCCCTGTACCACTCCACCATTTCTCTACTCTACTGCTGCATGTAGACCCCCCCTGTACCACTCCACCATTCTCTACTCTACTGCTGCATGTAGACCTCCCCTGTACCACTCCACCATTCTCTACTCTACTGCTGCATGTAGACCTCCCCTGTACCACTCCACCATTCTCTACTCTACTGCTGCATGTAGACCCTCTGTACCACTCCACCATTCTCTACTCTACTGCTGCATGTAGACCCTCTGTACCACTCACCATTCTCTACTCTACTGCTGCATGTAGACCCTCCCCCTGTACCACTCCACCATTCTCTACTCTACTGCTGCATGTAGACCCTCCCCTGTACCACTCCACCATTCTCTACTCTACTGCTGCATGTAGACCCTCCCCTGTACCACTCCACCATTCTCTACTCTACTGCTGCATGTAGACCCTCCCCTGTACCACTCCACCATTCTCTACTCTACTGCTGCATGTAGACCCTCTGTACCACTCCACCATTCTCTACTCTACTGCTGCATGTAGACCCTCCCCTGTACCACTCCACCATTCTCTACTCTACTGCTGCATGTAGACCCTCCCCTGTACCACTCCACCATTCTCTACTCTACTGCTGCATGTAGACCCTCTGTACCACTCCACCATTCTCTACTCTACTGCTGCATGTAGACCCTCTGTACCACTCCACCATTCTCTACTCTACTGCTGCATGTAGACTCCTCTGTACCACTCCACCATTCTCTACTCTACTGCTGCATGTAGACCTCCCCTGTACCACTCCACCATTCTCTACTCTACTGCTGCATGAGACCCTCTGTACCACTCCACCATTCTCTACTCTACTGCTGCATGTAGACCCTCTGTACCACTCCACCATTCTCTACTCTACTGCTGCATGTAGACCCTCCCCTGTACCACTCCACCATTCTCTACTCTACTGCTGCATGTAGACCCTCCCCTGTACCACTCCACCATTCTCTACTCTACTGCTGCTCTACTACCGACCGACCGACCTACCTACCTACCTACCGACCGACCGACCTACCTACCTACCTAGAGGCGATACAGCTTGGTTTTATTGCCTGCATCGATCGTCAGTCTGCCCGTGCAGGGGGATCAATATGTGGATTAGAACAGAGTACCTCTCACCACTACCTCCACTACACTCCATGTCTCACTCCTCCCCAATATCACCTAACCACAATCACATTGTCTATCAGGGGAGACTAGGGGTTGGATGACTGGTGTGAAGGGAGGTTGGGAGAGGTGTTGAGTGGGGGGGTGTCTTTGTGTGTATTTTGTGCGTGTGTCCATCACACACTGACTGCATCCAAAGGAATTGTTCTCTAATGAAGGCAGACAGTCTCTCCCTGTCAGCTCTGCCAGATTACAGTCAGCCTGCATTGAATTTGTCTCACACACACAGACACACGCACCCATACACACACACACTGAACACCCTCCTCTCCCCTCCCCTCTCCTATCCCCCTTTCCCCCCTCCTCCTTTTCCCAGCCTGTTTGCCCCCTGCCTTAACACTACAACACTCTATCAACATATCTACTGTCATTGACATTTTCCATTTGGCAGGCCCTATATCTTCTTGCTATGCCGTTGCCTTGGTAACGATCGGTGGGGGCCTAGGCTGGTGGAGTGAGCGAGTTGCCCTGTGGGCCGGGCCGTCTAGTCGGCTGCCCGCTCCAAACCTGACAGAAGCACAGTGGGCCTTTTACAGCAGATTTAATAAGCCACATAATCAGATCGCCCGTAGCCAGTAATAACGCCTTAATTCAATTTGGGATTCATTCATTATTGCCCGGTGAGCTACTGAGCGGTGAACAAAAATATGCAAATACCAAAATATTCAGTTCTTGCTACAATACATCTGTTTACTGTTATTTTAGGCAAATGGTTATTCTAATGAGATATTTTAATGGTTATTAAATGAATATCTTATTTTGTTTTTACAATAAAAACAACCATTAAAAACAAATAAGGAAAAATAACATCAAGTCCACCCAGGTTATTTAATGATTTCTTAGGCTTTTAATATCTTTTCCCACTTCCCTCCTCTTCAAGTGAAATCTTTGCAATCTTTTGTTTTAGCTGAATTAGAGCCACTTTGAGTGGTATTGAGTGGGCTGAAGGCTAATGAATGGGAGACCTCCTGCGTTTAACTGTTTTTATTGTTTTCCTGCTGGATACAGTTTAACTGTTCATAGTGTTCCTGATGGAGACAGTGTAACTGTTCATAGTGTTCCTGATGGAGACAGTTTAACTGTTCATAGTGTTCCTGATGGAGACAGTTTAACTGTCCATAGTGTTCCTGATGGAGACAGTGTAACTGTTCATAGTGTTCCTGATGGAGACAGTTAAACTGTTCATAGTGTTCCTGATGGAGACAGTTTAACTGTTCATAGTGTTCCTGATGGAGACAGTTTAACTGTTCATAGTGTTCCTGATGGAGACAGTTTAACTGTTCATAGTGTTCCTGATGGAGACAGTTTAACTGTCCATAGTGTTCCTGATGGAGACAGTGTAACTGTTCATAGTGTTCCTGATGGAGACAGTTAAACTGTTCATAGTGTTCCTGCTGGAGACAGTTTAACTGTTCATAGTGTTCCTGCTGGAGACAGTGTAACTGTTCATAGTGTTCCTGATGGAGACAGTGTAACTGTACATAGTGTTCCTGATGGAGACAGTTTAACTGTTCATAGTGTTCCTGCTGGAGACAGTTTAACTGTTCATAGTGTTCCTGCTGGAGACAGTGTAACTGTTCATAGTGTTCCTGATGGAGACAGTGTAACTGTACATAGTGTTCCTGATGGAGACAGTGTAACTGTACATAGTGTTCCTGATGGAGACAGTTTAACTGTTCATAGTGTTCCTGATGGAGACAGTTTAACTGTTCATAGTGTTCCTGATGGAGACAGTTTAACTGTTCATAGTGTTCCTGATGGAGACAGTGTAACTGTTCATAGTGTTCCTGCTGGAGACAGTTTAACTGTTCATAGTGTTCCTGCTGGAGACAGTTTAACTGTTCATAGTGTTCCTGATGGAGACAGTGTAACTGTTCATAGTGTTCCTGATGGAGACAGTGTAACTGTTCATAGTGTTCCTGATGGAGACAGTGTAACTGTTCATAGTGTTCCTGATCGAGACAGTGTAACTGTACATAGTGTTCCTGATGGAGACAGTTTAACTGTTCATAGTGTTCCTGATGGAGACAGTTTAACTGTTCATAGTGTTCCTGATGGAGACAGTTTAACTGTTCATAGTGTTCCTGATGGAGACAGTTTAACTGTTCATAGTGTTCCTGATGGATACAGTTTAACTGTTCATAGTGTTCCTGATGGAGACAGTTTAACTGTCCATAGTGTTCCTGATGGAGACAGTTTAACTGTTCATAGTGTTCCTGATGGAGACAGTGTAACTGTTCATAGTGTTCCTGATGGAGACAGTTTAACTGTTCATAGTGTTCCTGCTGGAGACAGTGTAACTGTTCATAGTGTTCCTGATGGAGACAGTTTAACTGTTCATAGTGTCTCTGATTGAGTTAGTTGTCTCTGATTGAGAATCATACTTAGGTAGCCTGGGTTTCACTGTGTGTTTGCACCAGATAGGGCTGTTTTGTTTTTTTCACATTTCTTGTTTTGTTAGTTTATTCATGTACAGTGCCTTGCGAAAGTATTCGGCCCCCTTGAACTTTGCGACCTTTTGCCACATTTCAGGCTTCAAACATAAAGATATAAAACTGTATTTTTTGTGAAGAATCAACAACTAGTGGGACACAATCATGAAGTGGAATGACATTTATTGGATATTTCAAACTTTTTTTAACAAATCAAAAACTGAAAAATTGGGCGTTCAAAATTATTCAGCCCCTTTGCTTTCAGTGCAGCAACTCTCTCCAGAAGTTCAGTGAGGATCTCTGAATGATCCAATGTTGACCTAAATGACTAATGATGATAAATACAATCCACCTGTGTGTAATCAAGTCTCCGTATAAATGCACCTGCACTGTGATAGTCTCAGAGGTCCGTTAAAAGCGCAGAGAGCATCATGACGAACAAGGAACACACCAAGCAGGTCCGAGATACTGTTGTGAAGAAGTTTAAAGCCGGATTTGGATACAAAAAGATTTCCCAAGCTTTAAACATCCCAAGGAGCACTGTGCAAGCGATAATATTGAAATGGAAGGAGTATCAGACCACTGCAAATCTACCAAGACCTGGCCGTCCCTCTAAACTTTCAGCTCATACAAGGAGAAGACTGATCAGAGATGCAGCCAAGAGGCCCATGATCACTCTGGATGAACTGCAGAGATCTACAGCTGAGGTGGGAGACTCTGTCCATAGGACAACAATCAGTCGTATATTGCACAAATCTGGCCTTTATGGAAGAGTGGCAAGAAGAAAACCATTTCTTAAAGATATCCATAAAAAGTATCGTTTAAAGTTTGCCACAAGCCACCTGGGAGACACCAAACATGTGGAAGAAGGTGCTCTGGTCAGATGAAACCAAAATTGAACTTTTTTGGCAACAATGCAAAACGTTATGTTTGGCGTAAAAGCAACACAGCTCATCACCCATCCCCACTGTCAAACATGGTGGTGGCAGCATCATGGTTTGGGCCTGCTTTTCTTCAGCAGGGACAGGGAAGATGGTTAAAATTGATGGGAAGATGGATGGAGCCAAATACAGGACCATTCTGGAAGAAAACCTGATGGAGTCTGCAAAAGACCTGAGACTGGGACGGAGATTTGTCTTCCAACAAGACAATGATCCAAAACATAAAGCAAAATCTACAATGGAATGGTTCAAAAATAAACATATCCAGGTGTTAGAATGGCCAAGTCAAAGTCCAGACCTGAATCCAATCAAGAATCTGTGGAAAGAACTGAAAACTGCTGTTCACAAATGCTCTCCATCCAACCTCACTGAGCTCGAGCAGTTTTGCAAGGAGGAATGGGAATAAATGTCAGTCTCTCGATGTGCAAAACTGATAGAGACATACCCCAAGCGACTTACAACTGTAATCGCAGCAAAAGGTGGCGCTACAAAGTATTAACTTAAGGGGGCTGAATAATTTTGCACGCCCAATTTTTCAGTTTTTGATTTCTTAAAAAAGTTTGAAATATCCAATAAATGTCGTTCCACTTCATGATTGTGTCCCACTTGTTGTTGATTCTTTACAAAAAAATACATTTTTATATCTTTATGTTTGAAGCCTGAAATGTGGCAAAAGGTCGCAAAGTTCAAGGGGGCCGAATACTTTCGCAAGGCACTGTATAGTGTCTTTATAAATTAAACATGAATAACCACCACGCTGCGTTTTGGTCCGCCTCTCCTTCAAGTAAAGAAAACCATTACACCTGATGGAGACAGTTTAACTGTTCATAGTGTTCCTGATGGAGACAGTTTAACTGTTCATAGTGTTCCTGCTGGAGACAGTTTAACTGTTCATAGTGTTCCTGATGGAGACAGTTTAACTGTTCATAGTGTTCCTGATGGAGACAGTTTAACTGTCCATAGTGTTCCTGATGGAGACAGTTTAACTGTCCATAGTGTTCCTGATGGAGACAGTTTAACTGTTCATAGTGTTCCTGATGGAGACAGTGTAACTGTTCATAGTGTTCCTGATGGAGACAGTTTAACTGTTCATAGTGTTCCTGATGGAGACAGTGTAACTGTTCATAGTGTTCCTGATGGAGACAGTGTAACTGTTCATAGTGTTCCTGATGGAGACAGTTTAACTGTTCATAGTGTTCCTGATGGAGACAGTGTAACTGTTCATAGTGTTCCTGCTGGAGACAGTTTAACTGTTCATAGTGTTCCTGATGGAGACAGTTTAACTGTTCATAGTGTTCCTGATGGAGACAGTTTAACTGTTTATCGCGTATCACCCATTCCCCTGATCTTTCAGTTTGGCTTCTGAATGAACTGTCATCTCCTCTTTGATGCGATAACGGTCACAGGGAATGAAGGTGGAGGGAATCCTTCATTTCATGTTGAGATGTGAATCATTTGGAAGAGGCTGTGGCTGTATTCCATATATGGATCAATACAATTGTCTGGTATGTTTCAGGTTTGCGATCTTTCGCTCTCGTTGAACTCTGCATTGTAGGCAGAGAACATAGACAAAGAGGATACCTCCTAAATGGCACCCTATTTCCTAAAGTAGTGCTCTACATTGGGCATAGTGTGCCATTTGGAACTCACCCAGAGGCTGTCCCTATGGCTCTTAAGCTCTTTCGACCCCAAGAACAAAAACACTCCCAAGAAAACCCTGTTCTAGCCCCTTAAACCAGCAACTCCATATGAACACACTGCCTCCAACCCAAACACACACACACACACACACACACACACACACACACACAGTTTTAATCAGTTCCTCTCCGTACACACACACTCCCTACCAGTCCCTCAAATGAAGACATCAAAGCTATGTGTAACTGAAAGACGGGAAGGAGTGAGGGGAGGTGGGGAGGTGTGCATGTTTTAATAAAAAAATGATCTGGATGTTTGAAATTGTAATGAGATTTCAATCCGTTTCTGTCAGCTTGAGAGGATGGGTGGTGTGAATTGACTAACATCCCTGCTAGCGTGCACACGCACACACACACACACACACACACACATAGACAGACAGACAGACACACAGACGCACAGACGCGCACACACGCACACACACGCACACACATAGACAGACAGACAGACACACAGACGCACAGACGCGCACATGGACAGACACACACACACAGACGCACACACACACACACACACACACATAGAAACAGTGGGTTGGGGAGCAGTAAGCCTGTCTGTGGAGGTGTGTGACGACCTCTAACCTATTACAGCACAGAGGGAGTGATCACTGCTAGCGGCTGTACAGGAGGGTTATTGATACTCCAGAGAAAGGCAGCTCATTTAATCAGAGGATTAATCAGGTAGAACAGGGCAGGATAATGCCAGAGTAGGAAAGCACCGTGCTTCACCTCTCTACTGAGGAGCCAATCCACACAACTTGTATGAACCAATGAATGAATGAAATAGCATACGTATGTAACATATCCTGTGTGTGGCTGCCTTCCATATCCATATCCTCCTCTGCTGTGTTTGAGACAGAGGCCTCCAGTCCCATAGAGGCAGTAAACAGTGGTGGAGACAGAGGCCTCCAGTCCCATAGAGGCAGTAAACAGTGGTGGAGACAGAGGCCTCCAGGCCCATAGAGGAGGCAGTAAACAGTGGTGGAGACAGAGGCCTCAGGCCCATAGAGGAGGCAGTAAACAGTGGTGGAGACAGAGGCCTCCAGGCCCATAGAGGCAGTAAACAGTGGTGGAGACAGAGGCCTCCAGGCCCATAGAGGAGGCAGTAAACAGTGGTGGAGACAGAGGCCTCCGGGCCCATAGAGGCAGTAAACAGTGGTGGAGACAGAGGCCTCCAGGCCCATAGAGGCAGTAAACAGTGGTGGAGACAGAGGCCTCCAGGCCCATAGAGGCAGTAAACAGTGGTGGAGACAGAGGCCTCCAGGCCCATAGAGGAGGCAGTAAACAGTAGTGGAGACCTACTGAGCTACAGCACCACAGGCTGTGGTGGTCAATAACACAAGGCAGGTAGACAGACTGGGAGTGATGAAGAGGACTGAGGAATGGGAGTGATGAAGATGACTGAGGACTGGGAGTGATGAAGAGGACTGAGGACTGAGAGTGATGAAGAGGACTGAGGACTGAGAGTGATACTGAGGACTGAGAGTGATGAAGAGGACTGAGGACTGAGAGTGATGAAGAGGACTGAGGAATGGGAGTGATGAAGAGGACTGAGGAATGGGAGTGATGAAGAGGACTGAGGAATGGGAGTGATGAAGAGGACTGAGGACTGAGAGTGATGAAGAGGACTGAGGACTGGGAGTGATGAAGAGGACTGAGGACTGAG
Organism: Oncorhynchus masou masou; assembly: GCF_036934945.1. NCBI lineage: Eukaryota > Metazoa > Chordata > Actinopteri > Salmoniformes > Salmonidae > Oncorhynchus > Oncorhynchus masou. The sequence continues at coordinate 14,957 of NW_027005000.1, forward strand.
AGTGATGAAGAGGACTGAGAGTGATACTGAGGACTGAGAGTGATAAAGAGGACTGAGAGTGATGACTGAGGACTGAGAGTGATGAAGAGGACTGAGGAATGGGAGTGATGAAGAGGACAGAGGACTGGGAGTGATGAAGATGACTGAGGACTGGGAGTGATGAAGAGGACTGAGGACTGAGAGTGATGAAGAGGACTGAGGACTGAGAGTGATACTGAGGACTGAGAGTGATGAAGAGGACTGAGGACTGAGAGTGATGAAGAGGACTGAGGACTGAGAGTGATGAAGAGGACTGAGGACTGGGAGTGATGAAGAGGACTGAGGACTGAGAGTGATGAAGGGGACTGAGGACTGAGAGTGATGAAGAGGACTGAGGACTGAGAGTGATGAAGGGGACTGAGGACTGAGAGTGATGAAGAGGACTGAGGACTGAGAGTGATGAAGAGGACTGAGGAATGGGAGTGATGAAGAGGACTGAGGACTGGGAGTGATGAAGAGGACTGAGGACTGGGAGTGATGAAGAGGACTGAGGACTGGGAGTGATGAAGAGGACTGAGGACTGAGAGTGATGAAGGGGACTGAGGACTGAGAGTGATGAAGAGGACTGAGGACTGAGAGTGATGAAGGGGACTGAGGACTTAACTCCTCGTCTCTGTCTCTCTCAGTCGCTCTCTGTTTGTCTGGGGAGCAGGCCTACGGGATTATACACAGATGTATGAATGATTCATTTTTGCTCTGTAGAGTGTGTGCCCTGACTGGGAAATGGAAAGGAGAGGAGGTGGAGAAAGAGAGATACAACGCAGACAGCAACAGACACTACAACCCCCACAATGCATCAGGGACATTCATTATTACAACTCTATGGTGATTCATATGCAGAAAATACCCTACATTCCTCTTGTAGGCCACAGAAACAACATCATCATTTCTATTTTACATTCCCCATGAAATAGCATGCATAGATTATCTAAGAGATAATTAAGACATACTAAATAATTAGGTGAACAATAATGTTAATTCATGAATATTAAATGAATAATGTGTGGATACAGGCTCTCGGGACGTGGCATTGAGATTGATAGTACAGCCTTGATAAGACCTTCTCCACTGCTAGGAAGACACTGCTGTTGCTGTTGCCTCGCATTGGCAATATTCACCCTGGTACCATCATCTCACCACTGTAGTTACACACTCATGTATTATTTACCAGAAGTGTGGTAAATGTGAGGGTCAATGTGGCTTGGCCTGGCTGCTGTATCCATCTTTGTGTAAAGCTGTGGGATTTTCAGATGTTTTCATTGGTTGATTGATTGATTGATTGATTGATTGATTGATTGGTTGGTTGGTTGGTTGATTGGTTGGTTGATTTCTGAATGACTGTGTGTTTTGATTTCAAGAGCAGATTCATACCACCTGGTTCTGGCCACCCTAACCCATACCACCTGGTTCTGGCCACCCTAACCCCATACCACCTGGTTCTGGCCACCCTAACCCATACCACCTCACTCACTTACTGTTCTTCTCCTTCTATTCCAACTTGGCCTTTGTGGAGAGAGATCTTCTAGTTGGTGTGCATGTGTATGTGCATGTGTGCATGTGTGTGTCCACAGTGTGGCAAGTAGAGTGGTTGGGGTTGGGTTTGATATGTGGACGAGATAGACACCAGTGAGGCAGAGTGAGTCTGGTACCAAAATAATACAATAATGGTTACCAACTGATATAAATCCAGTGTGTGTGTGAGAGAGAGAGAGAGAGAGAGAGAGAGAGAGAGAGAGAGAGAGAGAGAGAGAGAGGAGAGAGGGGAAATACACACACACACACACAACCCTCCAGTCCAGTGGAGAGCCCATTGCGTGAGAGCCTGTTTCATTACATTTCAGATTAGGTCAAGCTGCTGTTACCTGCTAAGGCTTCTTGGGAAATGAGGCTGGCTGCATTCTCCCTGCTTCTCGTGACCTTGGAGGTCATTTGGAGGAAGGATGCATTCATCACTGTGACACATGTATGCTGTGGTAGAGAGGAGGAGGAAGGGAGAAGGGGAGGAGAGAGAGGTTGATAGCCACCATGCTAGACTGTTATCCCCACCACAACACCCATGCTAGATTGTTATCCCCACCACAACACCCATGCTAGACTGTTATCCCCACCACAACACCCATGCTAGACTGTTATCCCCACCACAACACCCATGCTAGACTGTTATCCCCACCACAACACCCATGCTAGACTGTTATCCCCACCACAACACCCATGCTAGACTGTTATCCCCACCACAACACCCATGCTAGACTGTTATCCCCACCACAACACCCATGCTAGACTGTTATCCCCACCACAACACCCATGCTAGACTGTTATCCCCACCACAACACCCATGCTAGACTGTTATCCCCACCACAACACACTCCAGCAACCCTTTGAGAAAACACAGTGCTACACCTCAGATTGCAGATTGAAAACACAGCCTCATTTTCCCCCTCTATAACACTAAATGAAGAGTTTACTTTACGTTACGGCAATACTTTTGTTTGCCTCATAAGAGCTTAGAATATGCATAATAGAATATTCATGCCGTGACCTCTACTTCTTAGTGTTTTTAATACGCATACTAGGTTAAAGGATAACAACTGGCACTGGGAATCAAGTTTAGCTGTTTGTCTTTAGTGTTTTTAATACGCATACTAGGTTAAAGGATAACAACTGGCACTGGGAATCAAGTTTAGCTGTTTGTCTTTAGTGTTTTAAATACGCATACTAGGTTAAAGGATAACAACTGGCACTGGGAATCAAGTTTAGCTGTTTGTCTTTAGTGTTTTAAATACGCATACTAGGTTAAAGGATAACAACTGGCACTGGGAATCAAGTTTAGCTGTTTGTCTTTAGTGTTTTTAATACGCATACTAGGTTAAGGGATAACAACTGGCACTGGGAATCAAGTTTAGCTGTTTGTCTTCCTAGTCCAGTTCCTATTCACATTCATTAACTCATCCACGTCTCCTTTTGGTCCATGGCTTCAAATGCACTCATGTCCTGCTCATCAATATGACACACGCACACAGGGAGCGTCTGAGGGGATAAGAGTATTGATCAGAGTGAAGTCAAGATCAGCCTCTATTGTGTCTGACTCCCCAGCCCAGAATGACAGACAGATGATGGGTGGCAACATTCGGCCAGCGGGCCAAAACCGTCCTGCAAGGGATTTTTTGCCCCCCAAAGTTTTAGACGTTAGCACTTAGCGCTGCTAGCACACCTCCTCCGAAACAACCGTGAGTGAACATGTCAGGTGCTGCTGAGGCGCCAGCAGGTTTTGAAGGATAACAGTGTGAAGAGGCTTTGATGGCTGTGCTGCTCTTCACTTCCAGCCCCTCAGAAAGACATGCTCATCACAAGTCTAGATAAACAGAGTGTGTGCGTGTTTGTTAGTGGTGCGTGTGTGCGTGTTTGTTAGTGGTGTGCAGGTCAGCTGTTTCTTCACACTACCCGCCCACAATTAAAAATAACCCATCCACAACCGCCCAACAATATGTGATAAAGTAAAAATCTGATGCTCCCCATGTCGCTTCTCTCTGTCATTATATGTTGCCCCAGAAGAATAAATAAATACTTGCTCAACAGAATAATGATCGATAGAATGAATGCTTCAATCTAGTCTCTGTCATCTTTGTTCAGGGAGCAAAGACCTTTAGGGACTGGGGAGAAAATGCAATATCACAAAAAAATGAAAAGATTTTCTGTAAAGGAGGCTGCATGGCCTCCCTGACAAAGGCCATGCAGCCGAAACACTTCAGAGTTATTACACTTTGTTCCCATTGAACATACAAATAAAGGCCTTTTAATGAATTATATGAAGAGTGCCTTGGTCCTCCTTTCTTTTCATGACATCAGTTAGACCGGTTGTAAGGAAAAAGAAAGCTGTGAAAACGACTCAATGTTTTTCTGATAAGGTTTCAGTTTGGCGATGCATATGTGATGTGGTTGAAATAGTCTACTATCAGCTTTTATGATGAAGACAGCACATCTACAGATCTGGAGGGACACAGAAATGGAGCGATAGAGAAAGAGAGCAATCACAAGCCAATGTTTGCCGGTAGTTAATTGTTCATTTGTATCCCATAAAGGTAGCCAATTATGTTTGTGTATAATAAATCTGATAAACAGTGTGTGGTTGTGACTCTCTATCTTACAATTGAGCCACAATAGACTATCTAATGCCCACGAGGCTAGCATCGGTAGCATGTTTCTACTTGAGTGAAATTGGTAAAGTAACAGTACTTTTACTTGAGTAAAATGTCATTCAAGTAACAGTACAGGAACCCACCAGATACAACCCTAATTCTGTAAACAAGGGCACCCTCATAGACGTCATCCTGACCAACTGGCCCTCCAAATACACCTCCGCTGTCTTCAACCAGGATCTCAGCGATCACTGCCTCATTGCCTGTATCCGCTACGGAGCCGCAGTCAAACGACCACCCCTCATCACTGTCAAACTCCCTAAAACACTTCTGTGAGCAGGGCTTTCTAATCGACCTGGCCTGGGTATCCTGGAAGGACATTGACCTCATCCCGTCAGTTGAGGATGCCTGGTCATTCTTTAAAAGTAACTTCCTCACCATTTAGATAAGCATGCTCCGTTCAAAAATGCAGAACTAAGAACAGATATAGCCCTTGGTTCACTCAGACCTGACTGCCTCGACCAGCACAAAAACATCCTGTGGCGGACTGCAATAGCATCGAATAGTCCCCGCGATATGAAACTGTTCAGGGAAGTCAGGAACCAATACACGCAGTCAGTCAGGAAAGCTAAGGCCAGCTTCTTCAGGCAGAAATTTGCATCCTGTAGCTCCAACTCCAAAAAGTTCTGGGACACTGTGAAGTCCATGGAGAACAAGAGCACCTCCTCCCAGCTGCCCACTGCACTGAGGCTAGGTAACACGGTCACCACCGATAAATCCATGATTATCGAAAACTTCAACAAGCATTTCTCAACGTCTGGCCATGCCTTCCGCCTGGCTACTCCAACCTCGGCCAACAGCTCCGCCCCCCCCCGCGGCTACTCGCCCAAACCTCTCCAGGTTCTCCTTTACCCAACTCCAGATAGCAGATGTTCTGAAAGAGCTGCAAAACCTGGACCCGTACAAATCAGCTGGGCTTGACAATCTGGACCCTCTATTTCTGAAACTATCCGCCGCCATTGTCGCAACCCTATTACCAGCCTGTTCAACCTCTCTTTCATATCGTCTGAGATCCCCAAGGATTGGAAAGCTGCCGTAGTCATCCCCCTCTTCAAAGGGGGACACACCCTGGACCCAAACTGTTACAGACCTATATCCATCCTGCCCTGCCTATCTAAGGTCTTCGAAAGCCAAGTCAACAAACAGGTCACTGATCATCTCGAATCACACCGTACCTTCTCCGCTGTGCAATCTGGTTTCCGAGCCGTCACGGGTGCACCTCAGCCACGCTCAAGGTACTAAACGATATCATAACGGCCATCGATAAAAGACAGTACTGTGCAGCCGTCTTCATCGACCTTACCAAGGCTTTTGACTCTGTCAATCACCATATTCTTATCGGCAGACTCAGTAGCCTTGGTTTTTCTGATGACTGCCTTACCTGGTTCACCAACTACTTTGCAGACAGAGTGCAGTGTGTCAAATCGGAGGGCATGCTGTCCGGTCCTCTGGCAGTCTCTATGGGGGTGCCACAAGGTTCTATTCTCGGGCCGACTCTTTTCTCTGTATATATCAATGATGTTGCTCTTGCTGCAGGTGATTCCCTGATCCACCTCTACGCAGACGACACCATTCTATATACTTCCAGCCCGTCCTTGGACACTGTGCTATCTAACCTCAAACAAGCTTCAATGCCAACACTCCTTCCGTGGCCTCCAACTGCTCTTAAACGCTAGTAAAACCAAATGCATGCTGTTCAACCGTTCGCTGCCTGCACCCGCACGCCTGACTAGTATCACCACCCTGGATGGTTCCGACCTTGAATATTTGGACATCTATAAGTACCTAGGTGTCTGGTTAGACTGTAAACTCTCCTTCCAGACTCATATCAAACATCTCCAATCGAAAATCAAATCTAGAGTCGGCTTTCTATTTCGCAACAAAGCCTCCTTCACTCATGCCTCCAAACTTACCCTAGTAAAACTGACTATCCTACCGATCCTCGACTTCGGCGACGTCATCTACAAAATAGCTTCCAACACTCTACTCAGCGAACTGGATGCAGTTTATCACAGTGCCATCCGTTTTGTCACTAAAGCACCTTATCCTCTTGATGCTATGGGGGCGCTATTTCATTTTTGGATGAAAAACGTTCCCGTTTTAAACAAGATATTTTGTCACAAAAAGATGCTCGACTATGCATATAATTGATAGCTTTCGAAAGAAAACACTCTGACGTGTCCAGAACTACCAAGATATTTTCTGTGCGTGCCCTAGAACGTGAGCTTCAGGCAAAACCAAGATGAGACGGCATCCAGGAAATGAGCAGGATTTTTGAGGCTCTGTTTTCCATTGTCTCCTTATATGGTGAATGCGAGAGGAGTAAGTCTGCCCTTTCTGTCGTTTCCCCAAGGTGTCTGCAGCATTGTGACGTATTTGTAGGCATATCATTGGAAGATTGACCATAAGAGACCACATTTACCAGGTGTCCGCCAGGTGTCCTGCGCCGAAATTGGTGCGCAAAAGTCAGCTGCAAGTATTTTTCCATGGAATTTAGAGAAGAATGCAAGCTTCCACGAACGATATATCAATGAAGAGTTATGTGAAAAAACACCTTGAGGATTGATTCCAAACAACGTTTGCCATGTTTCGGTCGATATTATGTAGTTAATTCGGAAAAAGTTTGACGTTGTAGGTGACTGAATTTTCGGTTCGTTTCGGTAGCCAGATGCGATGTAGAAAACGGAACGATTTCATTTGTGAAAATGTTGCGTGCTAAATGCTACTCAAAATGCTAAGCTAGCTTAGCATACTCTTACACAAATTAGTCAATTTCTATGGTTCAAAAGCATATTTTGAAAATCTGAGATGACAGTGTTGTTAAGAAAAGGCTAAGCTTGAGAGCAGGCGCATTATTTTCATTTTATTTGCGATTTTCAGAAATCGTTAACGTTGCGTTATGCTAATGAGCCTGAGGCTTTAGTCACGATCCCGGATCCGGGATGGGGAGTTTCAAGAGGTTAAACCACCCACCACTGCGACTTGTATGCTCTAGTCGGCTGGCCCTCGCTACATATTCGTCGCCAGACCCACTGGTTCCAGGTCATCTACAAGTCCATGCTAGGTAAAGCTCCGCCTTATCTCAGTTCACTGGTCATGATGGCAACACCCACCCGTAGCACGCGCTCCAGCAGGTGTATCTCACTGATCATCCCTAAAGCCAACACCTCATTTGGCCGCCTTTCGTTCCAGTTCTCTGCTGCCTGTGACTGGAACGAATTGCAAAAATCGCTGAAGTTGGAGACTTTTATCTCCCTCACCAACTTCAAACATCTGCTATCTGAGCAGCTAACCGATCGCTGCAGCTGTACATAGTCTTATCGGTAAATAGCCCACCCAATTTTACCTACCTCATCCCCATACTGTTTTTATTTATTTACTTTTCTGCTCTTTTGCACACCAATATCTCTACCTGTACATGACCATCTGATCATTTATCACTCCAGTGTTAATCTGCAAAATTGTAATTATTCGCCTACCTACTCATATCTTTTGCACACAATGTATATAGACTCTTTTTTTTCTACTGTGTTATTGACTTGTTTATTGTTTACTCCATGTGTAACTCTGTGTTGTCTGTTCACACTGCTATGCTTTATCTTGGCCAGGTCGCAGTTGCAAATGAGAACTTGTTCTCAACTAGCCTACCTGGTTAAATAAAGGTGAAATAAAAATAAAATTAAAAATCTACTTGAGTAAAATGTCATTAAAGTAACAGTACTCCTACTTGAGTAAAATGTTATTAAAGTAACAGTACTCCTACTTGAAAAAAAGGTAATTGAAGTAACATATACTACTACTTGAGTAAAATGTAATCAAAGTAACAGTACTTCTACTTGAGTATGATATTCCAGTACCTTTTCCATCCCTGTTAGTGAGGGAAAAAGAGGGAGAGAGGAAAAGACGGAGGGAGTGAGTGAGTGACCAAGTGTGAATAGGTGAGTGAGTGAATGTCAGCTGTTCCCATGAACAAGTAACAGATGAGGGATTGAATGGGTGAAAGAATTAGACGTGGCTACCACGTTGCAAGAGCGTGAAGCAAACCTGTGCCCATGAGCAGATATGAAGAGTGCCTTGGTCCTCCTTTATTTTGATGACATCAGTTAGACCGGTTGTAAGAAAAAAGACTGTGTGACTGTGTAAGAATGAAGTCTTGCTTCTCGCTCATCGCAATGTTGCTAGTGCAACATCATTTTGTTGACTCTACCTTAAATATATGGAAAAGGTCATTTGTAACAACATTCAGGTAACCTTAGCAAAATGATCTAATTATCAAGGTCAATGTACCATACTACTATGGCTTACCCTGTAAAACAACACATTTCACTGCACCTATGTATCTGGTGTATGTGACAGAAAAAATATTTTTATTTTATTTACTTTTTAAAAACTTTTTGGTGAGTCTGCGTTCCAGCGTGCATCTGTGTGGATCCATCTGCCCCTGTGTTAATGG
>NW_027005000.1:24144-131644 GCF_036934945.1 Oncorhynchus masou masou
ATACCATACAAAACATATCATACTAATTGGAGTGTCCTGGATTTACACTTACTATGTATTTGGATAAAAGTGTGTGGGTGTTGATTGTGCAGAGAGTGTGTGTCAGTGCTCCAGCTACCCCCCACTGATCTACACCCATCTCTGCAGCAGCTGGCCTGCTTCTCCTCGTCCTCATCTGCCTGTGTGCAGTAGAGTGTGTAAGTAGCCTAATCAACCCGAACCTTACCACCATACCACAACCAAAGTCTGTTAATGTGGGAACTTAAAGGGGCAGTCCTCACTGTTACTCTCAGAATTACTGCAGTTTATTTCTCAGACACATGATGAACATGGTTTCCTCATCTAATTGTAGTCAGGTATAAAGTCATGAGTCAATTTGTCAGTATAAAAGTATGCCTCATATCCATTTCAGGCTAAGCTGAGAAAACGTCATAAAACACAAGCCCCCATCCCCATCTATGAGGAAATGAACAGTGGGTGTCGAGGAGCTGGAAGTGCCCAAAATAACCATCCCGTGCCTACACACCTGGAGGAAACAGAGTCCCCTGTGTACGCCAACCCCCAGGCCAGACAAGCACAGGAGAACCACTACGCCAACCCCCAGGCCAGACAAGCACAGGAGAACCACTACAACCCCAGGCCAGACAAGCACAGGAGAACCACTACGCCAACCCCCAGGCCAGACAAGCACAGGAGAACCATTACGCCCCGACAGATCACTCTGAAGCCCTGAGCGAACCACAGAGGGTGCGTGTAATGTCCCCTAATGTTTTTAAAGGGGGAGTGGATGGTAAAAATAACAGTACCAGAGTTCCAGATGTAGATATATACATGTTCTAACCCACTCTGACAGGTGGTGGGAAAGAATTGCTTTTTCAAGTGTGTGCAAGATCATAAACTATTGGTCCCACACCTCACCTCTCTTTTCTACAGTGTCAAGGAGTCACCCAACTATGGTTGCCCAACAAACCCACCTACAGGATGAGAATGGAAAAGTCAGAGCTAGTACATAGGTCACTGGGCCTGTATAGGTGTACTAGTGGTGATGCCCTCAGAACAGGATCTAATAGGGAAAACTCCAATCTGCAAACTAATTGACAAACACCAACATCAAGAACTGACCACAACACCCTTTAACAGACCAGAACAAAACTGCAATTTTATTAATAGATGAAAGAAGCTCCATAGTTCATGAAAACATTGTTTTCGGTGCATGTCATTTAACAATCACATTCTATGAGGAGAAAGAGATACATTGAGAAAATAAATCATTACAAGCCAACTGACTCTTCTTTAAATCTCAGTACAGACATTTTTCCTTAATATTTCAAAAACAAAAAAGGCAAAAAGCAGCCCTAACCCCTAATTCCCCACCCATCATCCCAACAAAAACACAATAACTGAATGAAACGACAGAACATACAGATGGGGTGACGGGCACAGTGCTAAAGAGTAAGATGCTCATTGGTTTAGGAATACACAGTATAGCCATGTAGCGCGATGTCAATCTGAATACAGTATAGTCAATCTGAATACACAGCATAGCCATGTAGCGCGATGTCAATCTGAATAACACAGTATAGCCATGTAGCGATGTCAATCTGAATGTCAATCTGAATAACACAGCATAGCCATGTAGCGCGATGTCAATCTGAATACACAGCATGGCCATGTAGCGCGATGTCAATCTGAATAACACAGTATCAAGAATACACCATAGCCATAGCGCGATGTCAATCTGAATACACAGCATAGCCATGTAGCGCGATGTCAATCTGAATACACAGCATAGCCATGTAGCGATGTCAATCTGAATACACAGTATAGCCATGTAGCGCGATGTCAATCTGAATACACAGCATAGCCATGTAGCGCGATGTCAATCTGAATACACAGCATAGCGCGATGTCAATCTGAATACACAGCATAGCCATGTAGCGCGATGTCAATCTGAATACACAGCATAGCCATGTAGCGCGATGTCAATCTGAATACACAGCATAGCTATTTAGCGCGATGTCAATCTGAATAACAGCATAGCCATGTTGGCGATGTCAATCTATAGCGCGATGTCAATCTGAATAGCACTGCATAGCTATAGCACGATGTCAATCTGAATTAAAGAAGCCAGATGTTGGGGTCTTGGGGTGGGGGGGGGGTAGGCCTACCCAACCAAATAAAAACAGTGGATCCCAAAACCCCTGCATAAAATGTGCCTTGTACCCATCAAAGCCCCCCCTCCTAAACTTGTGCATAGATCATGATCCTTTACAACCAGCTAGTTTTAAAAACATCCTCCAAATAAATTGATGTCAGTTATTTTCCCTGTTCTTTAATACCCGACATAAGAGAGAATGACAGAGGAAGAGAGTAATGCACAATGGTCCTTATTCAGTCAGGACAGGACTTCTAAGGAAATACAATAAAGATTCAAAACATACAGAATTTGCATGTTCTTTCACGGTCATTTTTTTGTAACAATCAAAATCGAATGATAATTTTGTTTTTAAATGTAAAGCAATTTTAATAAAAATGTATATAAAGCACTCCATTTTTTGTAAGTTCATTTAAAGCCCATTATTTGGTTAATATGTACAGTGCCTTCATAAAGTATTCACACCCTTGACTTTTTCCACATTTTGTTGTTACTTAGTGGGATTTTTTTAGGCAATGATATACACAATTCTCTAATTTCAAAGTGTAAGAAAAAATCTAATATTTGTGCAAAATTCATGAAAAATAAAACACAAATATATCTTGATTAGATAAGTATTCAACCCCCTGAGTCAATACATGCTGGAATCACATTTGAGTCTGAGTAAGTCTCTTTCGACACCTGGATTGTGCAACATTTGTCCATTATTCTTTTTAGAATCCTTCAAGCTCTGTCAAATTGTTTGTTGATCAATGTTAGACAACCATTTTTAGGTATTGCGATTCAAGCAGATTTAAGTCAAAACTAACTCGGCCACTCTGGAACATTCACGGTATGCAACCCCAGCTTAGATTTGGCCTCGTGTTTTAGGTTATTGTTCTGCTGAAAGGTGAATTCCTCTCCCAGTGTCTAGTCTAGTGGAAAGCAGACTGAACAAGGTTTTCCTATAGGATTTTAACAATTACAAGCATACCCATAACAAGATGCAGCCATCACTGCTTGAAAATATGGAGGGTGGTACTCTCAAACATAACACTTTGTATTCAGGACAAAAAGTTTATTGCTTTGCCACATTTTTTTGAAGCATTACTTTAGTGCCTTGTGGCAAACAGGAAACATGTTTCAGAATAGTTTGATTCTATACAGGCTTCCTTCTTTTCACCCCGTCAATGAGGTTAGTATTGTGAAGTCACCACAATGTTGGTGATCCATCCTCGGTTTTCTCCTGTCAGCCACTATACGCTGTAACTGTTTTAATGTCTCCATTGTCCTCGTGGTGAAATCCCTGAGCAGTTTCCTTCCTCTCCGGCAACGCAGTTAGGAAGGACGCCTGTATCTCTGTAGTGACTGGGTGCATTGAGACACTATCCAAAGTGTAATTAATAACCACCATGCTCAAAGGGATATTCTATGCCTGTTTTTTTGTGTTTTTTTTTAAGCCATCTACCAATAGGTGGCCTTCTTTGCGAGGAATTGGAAAACCTCCTGGTCTTTATGATTGAATCCGTTTGAAATTCACTGCTGACTAAAGATAATTGTATGTGTGGGGTACAAAGATGAGGTCGTCATTCAAAAATCATGTTAAACACTATTACTGCACACAGAGTCCATGTAACTTGTGTGACTTTAGCACATTTTTACTCCTGAATGTATTTTGGCTTTCCATAACAAAGGGGTTGAATACTCATTGAATTTAGAAATTTAGAAAATCATAATTCCACTTTGACGTTATGGGGTATTGTGTGTAGGCCAGTGAAAATCTACATTTAATACATTTTAAATTCCAGTGAAAATCTACATTTAATACATTTTAAATTCAGGCTATAACAACAAAATTTGGTAAAGGTCAAGGGGTGTGAATACTTTCTGAAGGCACTGTAAACTGCTACGGATTTAAAAACAAACATTTTCTCTCTTTCTGAAATTCATAAGTTTTTCAGTGCTTCATTTTTTTTAATGTTTTTTTTTTCTTCGTACATTAAAATGGAGTGGAGTTGGAACTCTGGAACCCTGGCCTTCCTGAGACAAGATCCACTTTGTGTGTGCAAGATAGTGAGCAATAATGTTTTTTTGTGTGTTTTTTTACAAAGGAAAAATGTAATAAAAATGCACAGGCTTTAGATAGTCCATGAAATCAACATAGAACAAAGATGTCAAAGGTCAAATATAACATGACAACACTGTTGGATCCCAGAGTTCTGAAAGTAGCACAATATTAAAATCTTCATTCTGTAAAAGTGTTTTTGTTATTCTTTTTAAAAATGGAAGTATTTGTCCTTTTCTTTTGTTTTTCCAACATTTTCATACAGTTAATTCATTTTCCTCGAACTTCAGACAAACAAAAATGGTTGTAAACCGTCAGTGGCCTTGCAGAAAACAAGCAGACATAACGCATGAGATTTTAACAAAAATGAAACTGAACAAAAGCTAACAAACCAAAAGGTAGGCACCTCTGAAGTGAGCCTTGTAATCAACCCTCCTTCTGATGTCTTGTCCTTCGGTTTCTCCCTGAATAGACAGGGAGAGCTACAAGTCTCTCTACCCAAACTCTATGGCCACAGGTCTTCAAAAATACTTTTTTTGTAACTTTTTTCAATATTTGTTTTTTTTGTTGCTTTTGTATACTTTTTAAGTTTATAATCTGAAAAAAATGGTGCAATACTTATACTTAATAATCCATATTTCTTCTTGGATTATTCCACAATGAAAGCCACTACAAGGTATATAAACATATTACAGATTAAAAACACTTATTTTCTTAAGTCCTTGAGTAAACATTTACACGTGAAGTCGCCGTCTGCCCCCAGTATTTTATCTGGCGTTGTTCGATTAGCTTGAGGGGAGGGCTGACACTCAGTGCAACGCTAGAGTCTAATAACAATAAACATCACAATATACTTTGATAAGCCAAAAATAAAACTAATATACTGAATAGAAATAAAATGAAAAAGCGGAGATAATTCCCACTGTAAATCACAGGCTCACAATCGTTTGAAACCTCATACACACAGTCTGTCAAACAGACACATCCATCCACCCACCCATGAACCATACAGTACAGGCAACCTTGTGCAAACACTCAGATACAACAGATGTCATTTAGCCTTTTTTTATACCAATCTTTGTTTTTAACAATCCTCATTTTTCTAATTTAGTTCACACTGAACAGATATTCTCAAATATCCAGGAAGTGTATGAATGAGACAAAATTATTACAAAGTGTTCACATTACAATATTGGCGCTTCTTTTGATTCAAGTATTTGTATTCTTTATTTTTGTATTACTCTGATATGTTAATATTATATTTATCTTCTGGGAAATATACAGAGAAGGAGAATACATAGGGGTAAGGTTGGACCTGGGGCAGAGAGCGGGTTTAGGGTAAAGTGGAAAGAGAAACCTAGCTGTATACATATGCACACTTGGATGTATACATGTATATAAACTAGCATGTGCATATTCAACCCAGGCCCTTGACAAAGATTTGTTTTCCTCTTGAAATGGGGTCCCTATCCCAGAACCTACTCTGGTCCATGATTGAGAAGCATACTTTGCTTCAACTCCAGTTGCCTTTGAGTGATTTAAAAAGGGAGATTCTCTTGACTTCCTACACCAGTCATCCATGGTGTATATTGGTGACCATATTCCAGTCTGTAGCCTTGGGCGCCCAGCGTGGAGCAAAACAATTCAGGTTTTTCAGAAACAGGCAATTAGTGATTGTTGCTAATGTCACACGACAATGACGAGTACGAAAAACAACTCTTGGAAGAGGCCTTTCCCCTTTTAAGACTTGGTACCGAACAACAAAACTGTGAGGTGTGTCCTGGCCCTGCTGATACGGTGGGCCCCACCTGGACCCCAACCCAAAACCCCAGGTCTGGGGCAATGTTCTGTGGGTGGTGCAGTCGAGGCTGGAGGTCAGAAACGAACAGCATCAACACAGTGTTCCAGAAGAAAGCCCCAGTCAGAGGGCCACCGTTGGGGGGAAAGGCTTGCAGAGACAGAACGAGGCCTCTCAGCCAAGGAGTACACAGCAAAAAACATACTTTAGGACTTTTTTTTTAAACTGTTTTTTTTTTTGTACTTTAGTTTCTACTTTTTGTCCCCCAAAAAAAACAAGATAACATGTTTTTGGTTTTATAAAAGGTGTACCCAATGTGACCCATCAACAGTACACATAGACTGCCTGTTTTCTTTTGATAGCTGGGACAAGGGACTGCCTCATATGTCCTGGCCCAAATATTACCCCCTCCTCCCACACCACATTCCTCCATGACCCATGTGCCTTTAAGTCTAGGATTCAGGAGGAAATGTTGTCTCAAAACTACTGAATCTTGGGAATTGAAGGCTCATTTGACAGCAGAGAAACTCAATGGAAAATGGCAGGGCTGAAGTATATATTTTAGTCCAGTTGGCACATGACATGAGGAAGGACTCCCAGAAACCCCCATCCCCACCACTCATACTTCTCATACCACTCAGCAGGTCATTATTAGTGTTACCTAAAAGCTCTTGAAGTCATCACAATGAAGAACTGTACTTTACACAATGCTAGAGCGCCAACAGGGGAAAGCAGAGTCCACTCAGTGGTCCTCCTGAGGCGTGTATGTATGAGGGATATCAGTGAGACTGAATTACAAACACACCACAGTGATGGGACAGTGGGGAGGGTTGTTTGGAGTCTGCCCAGTGCTGCCGGGTATGAAAAATGCCAGGGGGTGGAAAGGAGGGGGTTAGACAATTGGCTGATGGTTGATGGTTCTGAGCGCGAACCTCTGTCTTTGCATAGAAATCGAGTGCTGCGTCAGTTTATATGGTATTCAGGGTGACGGAGAGGGATAGTGGTTAGGAGTCTGTCTTTTCATTCTGCCAGAAAGCTCCTAGACAGCCTATGGAAAATAAAGCACCAGTGTGAGTGAGGCCTGACTGGAGTGGAGGATGTGTATGTGTGTGGAGCGGACAACATGGGGATGGGAAGGGAGAGAGGGTGGGCTGGGCAGCAGAGGCTGAGAGAGAGGGGGAGCAGGACAGGCCGGGTAGATAGATACCCTCAATCTCACACCTGATCTGACTATACATTAGAACCATTAGGTCCGCTCCTGAACCAAAACACTGACTGTCCAACAACCACACCAAATTAACCACCCCCACTGAGATCTGCAGTGTCCGTATCCATAACATTCCTGTGGTGGGCTGCGTTTGCTGAGGTGCGCGTCGAACCAGAAGTATTTTAGCTTCTGCTTACGAGCAGTAAGAGCAGGGGACAGGAGAGCAGCTGAACACTGCATGGAGCCATTGAAAAAACATCCGTAAAAATCATTGTAATCATCATAAAACAAACATCAACAACAGCAAGTTTGACAAAAACTAAAATAACAACTCTGGAGATTTTTCCAGAAATGAAAATAATAAACTAAAAAATGAAAACCCCCAAAAATGAACACAATTCAAAAACCTCTCCATCTCTGGCTAAAGTGATCCTTGCATGAGAGACAGAGATAGAGGGATAGAGTGGAGGTGATGAACAACAGAAGAGAGATAGAGGGATAGAGGGTGGAGGGATAGAGTGGAGGTGATGAACAACAGAAGAGAGGGATAGAGTGGAGGTGATGAACAACAGAAGAGAGTGGAGGGATAGAGTGGAGGTGATGAACAACAGAGAGAGGGATAGAGGAGAACAACAGATAGAGTGGAGGTGATGAACAACAGAAGAGAGAGGGGAAAGAGCGAGGGATAGAGTGGAGGTGATGAACAACAGAGAGGGATAGAGTGGAGGTAGAGAGAGGATAGAGTGGAGGTGATGAACAGGGACAGAGAGAGGGATAGAGTGGAGGTGATGAACAACAGAGAGAGGGATAGAGTGGAGGTGATGAACAACAGAGAGAGGGATAGAGTGGAGGTGATGAACAACAGAGAGGGATAGAGTGGAGGTGATGAACAACAGAGAGGGATAGAGTGGAGGTGATGAACAACAGAGAGAGGGATAGAGTGGAGGTGATGAACAACAGAGAGGGATAGAGTGGAGGTGATGAACAACAGAGAGATAGAGGGAAAGAGAGGAGAGTGGAGGTGATGAACAACAGAGAGAGAGAAAGGATAGAGTGGAGGTGATGAACAACAGAAGAGAGAGGGATAAGTGGAGATGAACAACGAGGAATAGAGTGGAGGTGATGAACAACAGAGAGCGGGATAGAGAGAGGATAGAGTGGAGGTGATGAACAACAGAGAGAGGGATAGAGAGAGGATAGAGTGGAGGTGATGAACAACAGAAGAGAGAGGGAAAGAGAGAGGATAGAGTAGAGGTGATGAACAACAGAAGCTGGCGCAGTAGTAGTAGTTAATACGAATCGGACAGTTCTGACAGCTGCTCTTGGGCACCAGAGGCCCGGGAGGTCCCTGGGGGAACCAGTCTGTGAGGCTCCCCAGGGATGGAGAGGGGAAGGTGGGGTGAGAGCTGCTGCAGAGGCCTGGTGTGGAGCTTCTATGAAGTCCACCCCCTCCGCAGCAGGCAGGCACTCAATGGCCACACGATCATACAGGTTGGCAGGGCTTGTGAAAAGGTTGAGAAGACAGAGAGAAAATGACGATCCCCCTGCAGAATCCATCTCCAGAACATTTCCGCAGCATCTAGTTGCGTCTCCAGACAACAAGGCTAAAGATTTTCAGTCATGTAACAGTGATATTTACTTTGATAGAGTGAAAGGGAAAATAGGCGAGTGCTTCGGGGTCTCACACCCGATAGTGCCCAAAGTCTTTCTTTCATTTCCATCCCTTCATTTTGCTACCATTTCAGAAAGGTTCCTGGTACCACACACAGGCAGCGAGAAAGGGAAGGTTTAAAATAAAAAAACAATATGAAAGATGTGAAACTATTTTCAGTTGTGTTACAGTTCATAAAGAGTTACACAGAAGCCACGTTGTAGTAGATTGCTTGTTTTTTTGTTGTTTTTTTTCCTAGAGTTTTTCAGTGTCACACGCTTCTCCTCTTCTGATTCGTTGGCATTGAAGTGAAGGAGCTTGACGCTCTTTGCTAAGTGCTATGATAAACCACCTCTTTTTATAAAGCAGTTATATATTTGTTCCATACTTTTTTGTACCAAATACAACAATGGAAAGAAAAAAATGCATGGTTTCGTCTTGTGGGTAGATAAGGAACAAGTCTCGTTTTGGTATAATGCCCCATACACCCCCTTCCTTACCCCTGTGCCCCTCTAGTCCGTCACTGTGAGGCTGGATTAGAAAGACCTAGTCTGAATAACAAGTGCTTGTTGTATATCCTTGTGTTTCACGGATAAGTAGGTCCAGCCAGCTCACACACCCAGGGGGCATGGATATAGAGAGTCCTTGCTGATTCTGTCTCTGCTCTTGAAAGAGGTTTGTGAGAGAAACCCTTTGAGTACTTGGTGTGGACGGTAGTAGAGAGTAGTCTGTGGCTTATATTGCACGTCACTTGAAATGGTGTGTTGGTGTAAAGGAGAGATTAGTGGACCACGGTAACGACTGAGGTCTTCCACAGTCACAGAAAGGGGGGGAACCAGACCACAAGTTCGTCCTTAAACGAGTTGAGGTGCATTTCAAAACAAGTGTTTCGTTACAGTTCCATAGAGCAGTGGTTACTAGACTTCAACAAGACGGTCATACACACATGTAAACACACGCCCCGGAAATATTCACACACTGGAGTCATATTTCTCCGCTTATTTTGCGAATGGTTACGGGGAAACAAAACTCCTCCATGACAAAAATGGCTTTAAAATGAACAAGGCGAAGATCTTTGCGTTTGCATCATCAATCCCTTTAAGAGTGGTGGGGACTGAATAATATGCTTGTGACCGCCGAGGATTCCAGTCGAGAGCTGCTGTGGCCTCAGTCTCTCACAAGCACATCCTCTCCCTCGGTTTTCGCTGGCTCAGAAATGAGTGTGCAATTCTCAGTACGTTTTCTTCAGTAAGTACAGAGTGAATGAGAATCAGTGAATAAAGGAGGGGAACGAGGCCAGGGGGGAGGTTAAGGCTAGAAATTAGTGCTGAGAAAAAACAAACAAGAGAAATTCCGGACTGGTAGAAAGTTCTGGAACCTTCCCGACAGGAAGGGGATGGGCTTTGGGAATGACGTGTATCTATGGTTTCTCTGAGGTGTGGATTGACTGCTGCCATGCAGCAAGGGATTATGGGAGTTTTGAAGATGGCAGCTCATTGTTTGAAGCAGTTAGTCTAAAACACGTTTCACATGACAAATAGTTCTCAGAGTAAAGTTCAAATGTTTCTCTTCCTTTGTTGGTTGAGTCAAAGGCATACTCGTGCTTTTCCGAAAGTCCAAACTTAAAACACTGTAACCAGAGCCTCTCGCCAAACAAATCTAAAATGAAATGTTTATTTTTAAACAAACAGAAAAATTGGAAGAGGGTGAGCAGCGTGGACACAGAAGAGTCACCTCGTCCTCCTCAAGTCTGTCCCTCGATCATCCCACCCACACTGATTATCACCACAATGATTTGCTTGGTTTTTGCTCTTCTGTTTGTATACATGTATATATGTATTACTGTGTAGTATTCCATTCCTCCTTTTTCTAGCATGGAGCTCTGTGACGTGGTCCTACATGGACTCCCCGCTCAGCAGGTCCCCAGGCAGCAGCGTGTTGATTGGAGTAGGACTCCCCATGACCCGCCCCTCCTCTCCGCTGGGCGGTCCCCATAGGCTGGAGTACTGGGGCACGCCCCCCCAGAGCAGATCTCCGCCCGTCTTGGCTCCACCTCCTCCCATGCTGCCACTGCTGCCGCCAGAGTTCCAGTGGGGGTGGCCAATGGGGTGCGAGGATCTGGGCCCGGAACCACCCATCCGCGTCTGATTGACACCTGGGTCAGCCTGCCAGCTGGAAGTTGAGGCGAGCTGCTGGCCCTGTGCAAAGAAGCGCTGGACCTCTTCCTCCCCAGCAAACTCTGCCAGGATGGTGGTGTTACCCAGAACGCACCTGGACAGGAAGAGAGACAAACAGAGAGGTGTTATTTAGTTAGCCTCGTTGAAGTGGCCATTCTCATACACCACGTGTGATGGAATAGATACTGTTTCTACCCTTTGTGGAAGCAGGCTGGGCACCCACTAAAAGATCTCTCTAAGTTCTCATTTTTCCAAATTCTAAGCTTTCCAAGTTCTCCCAGTTCTAAGTCCTTTCACACCTGACAATTGACATGACTTAAGTGTTTCTGCCTTTGAGCAGTAAGAGGGGCAGGAAAAGTGCCAACAACATCTCCGTACATGTGCAGGGACTTCTGGGCCTTGGCGGCCTCCTCCTTGGAGCTGTAGCGCACCAATGCGTTGCCCTGGGTCAGGTTGAGGTGGAATGTGATGAGGGGGCCGTGCTGCATGCATAGCGTCCGCAGGGTGGAGCCGTCTATCTGGGGAGTGAGGTTCCTCAGGACCAACCAGCTACTGGTCCTGTTGGAGCTGTCTGTACTCCATGTGGTAGCTGCTAGAAGGATAGAGGGGGAGGAGAAGGAGAGAAGAGGGGGAGGAGAAGGAGAGAAGACGGAGATGGAGAAGGAGAGTAGAGGGGGAGGAGAAGGAGAGAAGACGGAGATGGAGAAGGAGAGAAGAGGGGGAGGAGAAGGAGAGAAGACGGGGATGGAGAAGGAGAGAAGAGGGGGATAGAGGGAGGAAAGCTAAATAAACCTAAAATGCAGAATTGCGCTACATCTAACACCATGTCGTCACAATGTCAAATGGATTCTCCAAGGAGCTAGGACAGTCAGTTAGTAAGATGGGTGGTGGATTCTAAGCAGTACGCTCTGTAGTTTAGGTAAACCACAGTGTCAGTTGATCAAGAGAGGTGCGTTCAACCACAACAAGGCATTCTCGGGGCGTTGTCTAGACCGCCTTGGCTGTACCAAAAGGGCACCTAGTCTCTGCCTGCAAGGCTACAACATGCACGTCTAGAACCTGACCTTAAGTCTGTATCACAACACCTCTAGAACCTGTCATTTAGTCTGTATCACAACACCTCTAGAACCCGGCCTTCAGTCTGTATCACCTCTAGAACCTGACCGCTAGTCTGTATCACAACACCTCTAGAACCTGGCCTTCAGTCTGTATCACCTCTAGAACCTGGCCTTTAGTCTGTATCACCTCTAGAACCTGGCCTTTAGTCTGTATCACCTCTAGAACCTGGCCTTTAGTCTGTATCACAACACCTCTAGAACATGGCCTTTAGTCTGTATCACAACACCTCTAGAACCTGACATTTAGTCTGTATCACAACACCTCTAGAACCTGACATTTAGTCTGTATCACAACACCTCTAGAACCTGGCCTTTAGTCTGTATCACAACACCTCTAGAACCTGTCCTTTAGTCTGTATCACTTCTAGAACCCGTCCTTTAGTCTGTATCACAACACCTCTAGAACCTGTCCTTTAGTCTGTATCACTTCTAGAACCCGTCCTTTAGTCTGTATCACAACACCTCTAGAACCTGACATTTAGTCTGTATCACAACACCTCTAGAACCTGACATTTAGTCTGTATCACAACACCTCTAGAACCTGACATTTAGTCTGTATCACAACACCTCTAGAACCTGACATTTAGTCTGTATCACAACACCTCTAGAACCTGACCTTCAGTGATCTTCTACTCTAACTGAACATTTATGAGGGCTGCAGTTTTTATGGCAAGCACAACAAATACACTACATTTTTTGGAGAGTAAGACAGCTGTTACGTGAACTTCATAACTGATCAACTGGTTGCACTGGTTGGACCAAAACCCAGTCAGTCAATTCATTTATCCAGTCAGTCAGCAAGTCGCCATCCTCCCCATCCAATTACTTAACAGCTAATCAAATAGACACTGACTATTTGCATTGATCCCCCCTTTGTTTTTACACTGCTGCTACTCACTGTTTATTACCATGCATAGTCACTCTACCCCTACCTACATGTACACTGCTGCTACTCACTGTTTATTACCATGCATAGTCACTCTACCCCTACCTACATGTACACTGCTGCTACTCACTGTTTATTACCATGCATAGTCACTCTACCCCTACCTACATGTACACTGCTGCTACTCACTGTTTATTACCATGCATAGTCACTCTACCCCTACCTACATGTACACTGCTGCTACTCACTGTTTATTACCATGCATAGTCACTCTACCCCTACCTACATGTACACTGCTGCTACTCACTGTTTATTACCATGCATAGTCACTCTACCCCTACCTACATGTACACTGCTGCTACTCACTGTTTATTACCATGCATAGTCACTCTACCCCTACCTACATGTACACTGCTGCTACTCACTGTTTATTACCATGCATAGTCACTCTACCCCTACCTACATGTACACTGCTGCTACTCACTGTTTATTACCATGCATAGTCACTCTACCCCTACCTACATGTACACTGCTGCTACTCACTGTTTATTACCATGCATAGTCACTCTACCCCTACCTACATGTACACTGCTGCTACTCACTGTTTATTACCATGCATAGTCACTCTACCCCTACCTACATGTACACTGCTGCTACTCACTGTTTATTACCATGCATAGTCACTCTACCCCTACCTACATGTACACTGCTGCTACTCACTGTTTATTACCATGCATAGTCACTCTACCCCTACCTACATGTACACTGCTGCTACTCACTGTTTATTACCATGCATAGTCACTCTACCCCTACCTACATGTACACTGCTGCTACTCACTGTTTATTACCATGCATAGTCACTCTACCCCTACCTACATGTACACTGCTGCTACTCACTGTTTATTACCATGCATAGTCACTCTACCCCTACCTACATGTACACTGCTGCTACTCACTGTTTATTACCATGCATAGTCACTCTACCCCTACCTACATGTACACTGCTGCTACTCACTGTTTACACTGCATGTCACTCTACCCCTACCTACATGTACACTGCTTACTGTTTATTACCATGCATAGTCACTCTACCCCTCTACTGCTACTTACTGTTTATTACCATAGTCACTCTACCCCGACCTACATGTACACTGCTGCTACTTACTGTTTATTACCATAGTCACTCTACCCCGACCTACATGTACACTGCTGCTACTCACTGTTTATTACCATAGTCACTCTATTTGACAAATATAATTTGATTTACCTGAGGAGTAGGAGCTGCTCCAGCCTTGGGCCAGGCCCAGGGAGTTGCCTCCCCAGGTGGAGGAGTGCTTGGTGGGGTTGGTGAGGCCCGGGGGGCCGTGTGGGGGCGGCTGTGTTACTACGGGGCCCCTGGGGGACCTTCCACAACTCATGGGACAGAGAGACCTGGGAGGGGTGGGAGATGGGCCCCGGGGACCAGGTGGACTTCATGTCCGACAATTTACCTGAAAGAGAGAGAAGAAAAGAAACACATTGATTGCTTGGCAACAATTGGAGATACCTGGCATTCTTCTATCAACAACACACAGGGAACTAAACAACCCAAAACACTAGTCAGAATAATACCCTGGGAGAGGGGTTGTTGACGGTAGAGCAGAGCAATCATTCTGCTTTTCCTGGATGTGTTGAACCAAAAATGGGCGTAAACACAGGTAGACTTCACACACACACAGTCCCAGACTGCACAGTAAGGAGTACAGCACAGGGTCAGTCTCAGTCCATGTCTCACAGTATGGGACAGATCAGGAATACAGCTAGACTTCACACACACACACACACACACACACACACACACACACACACACACACACACACACACACACACACACACACACACAGTAAGGAGTACAGCCCAGGGTCAGTCTCAGTCCATGCCTCACGGTATGGGACAGATCAGGCCAGGAACACAGATAGACTAGAACTATACTATATACACCCTCCTCCCAGTCCCCCCCCCATGCTACACACAGGGGTGGGGATACATCAACACCACCAGAGGGAAGATGTATGAGGGGTACAACTAATGAGGGAAGGGCACACAAAACAGATGTGATGGTAAGGATGGGGTCCTCCTCTGGACCAGATACTGAGCCACCAGAGACATCAACACTGATGGGGGCAGGGGGACAAACTAGCTCAAAGCGGAAGTCACCCCTACCCACAGATCTAGGACCAGATTATCATATCACCTAAACATAACCACAGGGAATATGGTAGGACATAACATTTGACCCTGTATCAGCGGTTAGAGGCGACTTCCGCCTACTCCGACAAACTGTGTACCTGGGTCGTCCGTTTCCGGGGACGATAGACTGAACGAGCTAGAGTAGGCACTGACTGGCCAATCGGTGGAGGGGGGCAGGGCCTCGTTCTGAGATGAGGTGGGGGAGGAGCCTATGGGGGCATCGCATCCAGCAAAACAAAAACAGAAGAAGGGAATGGAAGAGAGAGAATCTAATAAAGAAACAGAATAAATGAAAGTGGATGACTGAACAGCTGTGGTGCTCTGTGGCTGTGTGATATGGGAGAGTTCAAAGTGTTGGGAATAAGATGACCTAGTAGTGTAGATATACGAGTGTCAGATTGTACATGCAGTTAAGTGAAGAAGCAGCAGGACCAGAAGAGAAAAAGCAGGCTCCTCCAGTGACTGAACTGTTACAGAGAATCAGTCTCTCCAACCCATTGGGACACATTGCAGGCACAGTATCGGATTTTGCCCGCAGCAGTTTTCTTTGAATGATTCAGGTCATCTCAGACCCCCAGCTCTCCTCTCCCCTCAAGACCAAGTCTACCAGAGGGAGAGCACCGTCATTACGTATGTATAAGACTACTTAGAACATGAACACTCCCCTCCCTTCCTCCCACCTGTCCTTCTCCCCCTCCCTCACCCCCCTGTCCCTCCCTCCACCCCCTCTGTCCTTCTCCCCCTGTCCCTCTCCTGTCCCCTCCCCCCCTCACCTCTCCTGCCCTTCTCCACCCTCACCTCCCCTTCTCCCCTCCCCCCCCTCTCCACCCTCACCTCCCCTGTCCCTCTCCCCCCCTACCTCCCCTGTCCTTCTCCCCGTCCCTCACCACCCCTGTCCCTCTCCCCCCCTCACCTCCCTCTCCCTCACCTCCCCTCCTCCCCTGTCCCTCTCACCACCCCTGTCCCTCTCCACCACTACCTCCCCCTGTCCTCACCTCCCTGTCTCTCACCTCCCCTGTCTCCACCTCACCTCCCCTGTCTCTCACCTCCCCTGTCCTCACCACCCCTGTCTCCCCTGTCTCTCACCTCCCCTGTCTCTCACCTCCCTGTCTCTCACCTCCCCTGTCCCTCTCCACCTACCCCCTGTCCCTCACCTCCCCTGTCTCCACCTCACCTCCCTGTCTCTCACCTCCCTGTCTCTCCACCCCCTCCCCTGTGTCTCTCACCTCCCCTGTCTCTCACCTCCCCCTACCTCCCCTGTCTCCCTCACCTCCCCTGTCTCTCACCTCCCCTGTCCTCACCTCCCCCTCCCCTGTCTCTCACCTCCCCTGTCTCTCACCTCCCCTGTCTCTCACCTCCCCTGTCTCTCACCTCCCCTGTCTCTCACCTCCCCTGTCTCTCACCTCCCCCTCTCTCCCTTCCTTCTCCACATCTCCCTCACCCTCCCTCTCTGTTTCCCTCATCCTCCGTCCTCACCTCCGCTGCGGTCTCTCTGCAGGTAGCGGTTGACGTCCTGGATGTTGGTGTTGATGGTGGGGCCGCTGGGCACGCTCCCCGGGGTCATGTTGGGGTCATTCTCTGGGTCGATGTTCTGCAGGCCCTTCCAGGGCACGCCTGGGCAGAACTCTGGAGGAGGAAGTATTACAATTGTCATTCCTCTCATTCATTTACATGACTACCTGGTTCAGTAATGTACAAAATACAAAAATACAAAAGGTGGTGCTTGCAATGAAACAAATTCTCTTGAAAACAGAACTCATTTGGCTACATTAGTTCCATGATCATCATATTAGGTGAATATGTTTTGGCTGGACAGTAAGCAGTCACTGTAGCTGTCCAGGACTGTTTTCCACCATCCCAGTCTAACTAGCCAACTAACTGACCTGGAGGCCAGGTGATGTTGGCGCCGTTGACCATCTTGTCGTTGGGGCTCTTGCCCTGGCTCCAGCTGTCTGGGGGCACCAGGGGGTTGGTGGGGGTCTCGGAGACAGGCATCATGCCGTAGGGGCTGTACCCATCCTCCATTTGGGGGGGCTTCCCGGGAGGGCCCAGGCTGGAACCTGCCAGAGACAAGAGGGGAAGCAGGAAGTTGGTTAAGTACAATATAAATTAGAACTAGAGAATGAAATACTTAGTCAGGTTTAATAGAAACCAATACAGGAGGGGTTGAATGCATTCAGTTGTACAACTGACCAGGTATCCCCTTCCCCTTTCCTAGAACATATAGTAGCATTGAGATGGAAATGTCAAGGTTCCACTTGAAAACCCAAGAGGACAACTCCGTTCTGAAGCTGCCAACTGAGTGTCATACACCATGGTCCTTTCATATCCCCCAGTTCTACTCAGTCCAGCTCAGTAGAGTTCATTAAATCTGTATTGTCCCAACAGTTTGTACCGTGCTTGTTCAGGTTGGGCTCCAGAGAGGATGAGCCTCCAGAGAGGCTGTCCATGGAGTTGGGGTGTGTCCACTGGGAGAGGCGAGACTGGGGCTGGGGAAGCTCCTTCATGGACAGGCCTCCCACCTCTATGCAGGTTACATTCATGTTAGGATTCAGTCCAGCTGGGAGAGAGGCAGAGAGAGAGACAAAGAGACAGGCATTCAGAGGGAGAGAGGCAGAGAGACAGGCAGAGAGAGGCAGAGAGACAGGCAGAGAGACAGGCAGAGAGAGGGAGAGGCAGAGAGACAGGCAGAGAGAGGGAGACAGGCAGAGAGAGGGAGACAGGCAGAGAGAGAGGAGAGGCAGGCAGAGAGAGAGGCAGAGAGAGAGAGGCAGAGAGAGAGGCAGAGAGAGAGGCAGAGAGACAGGCAGAGAGACAGGCAGAGAGACAGAGAGAGAGGCAGAGAGAGAGAGAGAGAGACAGGCAGAGAGAGAGGGAGACAGGCAGAGAGCGAGGGAGACAGGCAGAGAGAGGGAGACAGGCAGAGAGAGCGGGAGACAGGCAGAGAGAGGGAGACAGGCAGAGAGAGGGAGACAGGCAGAGGGAGACAGGCAGAGAGAGCGGAGACAGGCAGAGAGAGCGGGAGACAGGCAGAGAGAGAGGGAGACAGGCAGAGAGCGGGAGACAGGCAGAGAGAGAGGGAGACAGGCAGAGAGAGGGAGACAGGCAGAGAGAGGGGAGACAGGCAGAGAGAGGGAGACAGGCAGAGAGAGGGGGAGACAGGCAGAGAGGGGGAGACAGGCAGAGAGAGGGGAGACAGGCAGAGAGAGGGGGAGACAGGCAGAGAGAGGGGGAGACAGGCAGAGAGAGAGGGAGACAGGCAGAGAGAGGGAGACAGGCAGAGAGAGGAGACAGGCAGAGAGAGGGAGACAGGCAGAGAGGGAGACAGGCAGAGAGGTAACACCAGACAAAACAAGTCAATAAAGCATTAAGGATGAATCACTCGTTTCTTGTTTTGCACTTTGTTGCTATGGTTCTTTATAGAACTACAATTAATCATAATGCCTTTGCCACAGGATATCTGTTAGACACTGAGCAAGTCCCAACAGCTGTATTTGAACACAGACAGATATTGACCAGAAAGATGATCTGTTTAGAAAGGGCACACACAGGTCTGGGACCTGTAACAATGATGATATTCCCAGTCCCTGTCCTGCTATCAATCAATCAAATGTATTTATAAAGCCCCTGTTACATCAACAACTGTCCCAAATTGACAAGAGCCCAAAGTGGAACTACTAGTGGGGAGAACAAGTATGTGATACACTACCGATTTTGCAGGTTTTCCTACTTACAAAGTATGTAGAGGTCTGTAATTTTTATCATAGCTACACTTCAACTGTGAGAGACGGAATCTAAAACAAAAATCAGAAAATCACATTGTATGATTTTTAAGTAATTAATTTGCATTTTATTGCATGACATAAGTATTTGAAAACCTACCAACCAGTAAGAATTCCGGCTCTCACAGACCTGTTAGTTTTTCTTTAAGAAGCCCTCCTGTTCTCTACTCATTACCTGTATTAACTGCACCCGTTTGAACCTGTTACCTGTATAAAAGACACCTGTCCACACACTCAATAAAACAGACTCCAACCTCTCCACAATGTCCAAGACCAGAGAGCTGTTTAAGAACATCAGGTGATACAATTGTAGACCTGCACAAGGCTGGGATGGGCTACAGGACAATAGGCAAGCAGCTTGGTGAGAAGGCAACAACTGTTGGCGCAATTATTAGAAAATGGAAGAAGTTCAAGATGACGGTCAATCACCCTCTGTCTGGGGCTCCATGCAAGATCTCACCTCGTGGGGCATCAATGATCATGAGGAAGGTAAGGGATCAGCCCAGAACGACACGGCAGGACCTGGTCAATGACCTGAAGAGAGCTGGGACCACAGTCTCAAAGAAAACCATTAGTAACACACTACGCCGTCATGGATTAAAATCCTGCAGCGCACGCAAGGTCCCCCTGCTCAAGCCAGCGCATGTCCAGGCCCGTCTGAAGTTGGCCAATGACCATCGGGATGATCCAGAGGAGGATTGGAAGAAGGTCATGTGGTCTGATGAGACAAAAAGAGGTCTAAACTCCACTCACCGTGTTTGGAAGAAGAAGAAGGATGAGTACAACCCCAAGAACACCATCCCAACTGTGAAGCATGGAGGTGGAAACATCATTCTTTCGGGATGCTTTTCTGCAAAGGGGAGAGGACGACTGCACCGTATTGAGGGGAGGATGGATGGGGCCATGTATCGCGAGATCTTGGCCAACAACCTCCTTCCCTCAGTAAGAGCATAGAAGATGGGTCGTGGCTCGGTCTTCCAGCATGACAACGACCCGAAACACACAGCCAGGGCAACTAAGGAGTGGCTCCGTAAGAAGCATCTCAAGGTCCTGGAGTGGCCAAGCCAGTCTCCAGACCTGAACCCAATAGAAAATCTTTGGAGGGAGCTGAAAGTCCGTATTGCCCAGTGACAGCCCCGAAACCTGAAGGGTCTGGAGAAGGTCTGTATGGAGGAGTGGGCCAACATCCCTGCTGCAGTGTGTTTAAACCTGGTCAAGAACTACAGGAAACGTATGATCTCTGTAATTACAAAGGTTTCTGTACCAAATATTAAGTTCTGCTTTTCTGATGTACTTATGTACTTAAATACTTATGTCATGCAATAAAATGCAAATTAATTATTTAAAAATCATACGTGATTTTCTGGATTTTTGTTTTAGATTCCGTTTCTCACAGTTGAAGTGTACCTATGATAAAAATTACAGACCTCTACATGCTTAGTAAGTAGGATAACCTGCAAAATCGGCAGTGTATCAAATACTTGTTCTCCCCACTGTATGTGTCATGCACATTGTGGAACAGAGTTCCCACTCACAGAGAGGGTAGGGGCTGTAGGAGTTGGGGGACGACTGCTGCTCTTTGGTCTGCAGGTCGGGTAGGCCCGGAGCCTGGGGGTGGCCTGGGAACAAGTCCAGGGCTGATTTGCCTTGGCCGTGGTGCAGGCCGGAGGAGGAGAGGGAGCCGAGGGTCTGCTGCTGTTTCATCAGCAGGGCCTGGGCCAGCTGTCTCTGGTGCTGTTGGATCTGCTGCTGCATGTTATTGATTGTACGTGCAACCTACAGGAAGAGGAAGTGACATCAGAGAAAGACACAAAGCTGGTGGTCAGTTTATCTGTGAGCCAGCAGAGAACACAGGAAAAAATTCAATGGGACAGTTGTCGAGTGAATGGCAAGTACAGCCCCTTATAACATACAACATCTGCTTCTACTAGGGATTAACCACCCAGGTTCTCAAATTCACCAGGCTAGGAACCCAGGTATGTCTGCAAAGCACATACACCCCCTCTGCTATAGTAGAATGGTAAAACGTTTGGGTTTTACCCCAGTATGAGGCCTGGCCGGGTTCAGGATCAGTAGATATGACAGGCAGAGATGGGTGAAACTAGTGGGCTGTATTTGAGAGGGAGGGACACAGAGGGACACTCACGTGCTGCTCCTGCTGTCGGATGGGACCAGAAACATTACGCTGCGCCTGCAACATCTGCTGTTGAATTTGTAAACGCTGGTACGCCTGCAGAGGATTACACGTTTACACACAAATCTACAGACACATATGTACAGAAATATGCACGTGCGGACACACACACACACACACACACCATTTTCTGGTTGCTACAGAATGCGATCAGTCAAAACCCAAGGGTTTTTCACATCTCTAAGGCAACGAGGCAGTGGAGAAGTGTATGATATAAGCGTGTACAGAGTGTATCTGCATAGTGTTTATATGGAGGAGTCCTAAAGTAAACTGAGAGGAGACCAGAAGAGGACTCACCAGTTGCAGCTGGTATAGTTGGTTCAAAAGGGTCATATGTTGAGGGTTTATTGGTGAGGTTAAAAGTGCAGGATTCAGACCAATGTTTTTTGCTGCAAACTGTAAGAGCTGTGCTTGAACCTGGACAAGAGAGAGACCAAAAGATTCGGTTTTAGAAACCATAAACTAAGTACGAGAAAAAACGCTAGACAGAACTGAGGCGCTTATGCACGTAAACTATGCTGAGGGGAGCTGAAAAATGTGTGTGTGTGTATGATTCTATATATGATTGCAAGTGTGTTCGTGTATGTGTGTGTGAGTGAGGGGAGATACTTGGAGGGGGCTGAGAGGTGTGTGCTATTCCCCAGGTCGTATTCATTAGGCACTAAATACGAGACAATGAATCCAAACAAGGATCCCTCCCTACCTGAACTTGTCTAATAACAACCTCTCACTTTCATTGTCCGTTGAAAACCGTTTTACAGTTTTCCCATAATGAATATAACCCTGGTCCATGTTGTGTGTGTGTACCTGAGGGGAGAGAAACTGAGGCACTTGAGCGCGTAGACTAGGCTGGGAGGAGCCGAGAGGCGGCACTGGCAGCTGAGGAGGAGGCTGCTGCATGGCCCGGGCTTGTGCTGCACCGCTACAGCCCAACATTCCACTCTGCATCTGGGAGGGAGGAGAGGGAGGTGGAAACCAGGGTGGAACAGCATGATGATAGGGACCCACTATTCTGCACTGTTGAAGAAGAACTGCAAGTCTGCATGTCTCTGAACCGTTTACAGCCACGTTACTGTAAACAATAAACTTTCATTTAGATTCATAAAAAGTCCAACAAGATTTAACAGGCTAGACAAAACCCCAGTGAAAAATCTAAACTTAAATACAGGCTCCCTCTAGCTCTGTCTGTCCCCTGCCAGTCCGTCCGTCCATCCATCCATCTCCCTCTCTGCCTATCAGTATGCCAACCAGTCCTCTCTGCCTATCAGTGTGCCAACCAGTCCTCTCTGCCTATCAGTGTGCCAACCAGTCCTCTCTGCCTATCAGTGTGCCAACCAGTCCTCTCTGCCTATCAGTGTGCCAACCAGTCCTCTCTGCCTATCAGTGTGCCAACCAGTCCTCTCTGCCTATCAGTGTGCCAACCAGTCCTCTCTGCCTATCAGTGCTCCAACCAGTCCTCTCTGCCTATCAGTGTGCCAGCCAGTCCTCTCTGCCTATCAGTGTGCCAACCAGTCCTCTCTGCCTATCAGTGTGCCAACCAGTCCTCTCTGCCTATCAGTGTGCCAACCAGTCCTCTCTGCCTATCAGTGTGCCAACCAGTCCTCTCTGCCTATCAGTGTGCCAGCCAGTCCTCTCTGCCTATCAGTGTGCCAACCAGTCCTCTCTGCCTATCAGTGTGCCAACCAGTCCTCTCTGCCTATCAGTGTGCCAACCAGTCCTCTCTGCCTATCAGTGTGCCAACCAGTCCTCTCTGCCTATCAGTGTTCCAACCAGTCCTCTCTGCCTATCAGTGTGCCAACCAGTCCTCTCTGCCTATCAGTGTGCCAACCAGTCCTCTCTGCCTATCAGTGTGCCAACCAGTCCTCTCTGCCTATCAGTGTGCCAACCAGTCCTCTCTGCCTATCAGTGTGCCAACCAGTCCTCTCTGCCTATCAGTGTGCCAACCAGTCCTCTCTGCCTATCAGTGTGCCAACCAGTCCTCTCTGCCTATCAGTGTTCCAACCAGTCCTCTCTGCCTATCAGTGTGCCAACCAGTCCTCACTGCCTATCAGTGTGCCAACCAGTCCTCTCTGCCTATCAGTGTGCCAACCAGTCCTCTCTGCCTATCAGTGTGCCAACCAGTCCTCTCTGCCTATCAGTGTGCCAACCAGTCCTCTCTGCCTATCAGTGTTCCAACCAGTCCTCTCTGCCTATCAGTGTGCCAACCAGTCCTCTCTGCCTATCAGTGTGCCAACCAGTCCTCTCTGCCTATCAGTGTGCCAACCAGTCCTCTCTGCCTATCAGTGTGCCAACCAGTCCTCTCTGGCTATCAGTGTGCCAACCAGTCCTCTCTGCCTATCAGTGTGCCAACCAGTCCTCTCTGCCTATCAGTGTCAACCAGTCCTCTCTGCCAATCAGTGTGCCAACCAGTCCTCTCTGCCTATCAGTGTGCC
Organism: Oncorhynchus masou masou; assembly: GCF_036934945.1. Lineage (NCBI taxonomy): Eukaryota > Metazoa > Chordata > Actinopteri > Salmoniformes > Salmonidae > Oncorhynchus > Oncorhynchus masou. Next base: position 47,819 of record NW_027005000.1, read on the forward strand.
AACCAGTCCTCTATGCCTATCAGTGTGCCAACCAGTCCTCTCTGCCTATCAGTGTGCCAACCAGTCCTCTCTGCCTATCAGTGTGCCAACCAGTCCTCTATGCCTATCAGTGTGCCAACCAGTCCTCTCTGCCTATCAGTGTGCCAACCAGTCCTCTCTGCCTATCAGTGTGCCAACCAGTCCTCTCTGCCTATCAGTGTGCCAACCAGTCCTCTCTGCCTATCAGTGTGCCAACCAGTCCTCTCTGCCTATCAGTGTGCCAACCAGTCCTCTCTGCCTATCAGTGTGCCAACCAGTCCTCTCTGCCTATCAGTGTGCCAACCAGACCTTCCTCTTCTCAGACTCCTATCTTCTCCTAGCAGTCTTTCATTCAACTACACATTACCCCCAATTCTGCTTATGGCACCTGCCTGTTGCCTCTCTGCTGTCTAAACCCCACATAGCCGTAGACAGTGTGCTACCTACCTGCTGTCTAAACCCCACATAGCCGTAGACAGTGTGCTACCTACCTGCTGTCTAAACCCCACATAGCCGTAGACAGTGTGCTACCTACCTGTCTGTTGCCTGTCTGCTGTCTAAACCCCACATAGCCGTAGACAGTGTGCTACCTACCTGCTGTCTAAACCCCACATAGCCGTAGACAGTGTGCTGCCTACCTGCCTGTTGCCTGTCTGCTGTCTAAACCCCACATAGCCGTAGACAGTGTGCTACCTACCTGCTGTCTAAACCCCACATAGCCGTAGACAGTGTGCTGCCTACCTGCCTGTTGCCTGTCTGCTGTCTAAACCCCACATAGCCGTAGACAGTGTGCTGCCTACCTGTCTGTTGCCTGTCTGCTGTCTAAACCCCACATAGCCGTAGACAGTGTGCTGCCTACCTGTCTGTTGCCTGTCTGCTGTCTAAACCCCACATAGCCGTAGACAGTGTGCTGCCTACCTGTCTGTTGCCTGTCTGCTGTCTAAACCCCACATAGCCGTAGACAGTGTGCTGCCTACCTGCCTGTTGCCTGTCTGCTGTCTAAACCCCACATAGCCGTAGACAGTGTGCTGCCTACCTGCCTGTTGCCTGTCTGCTGTCTAAACCCCACATAGCCGTAGACAGTGTGCTGCCTACCTGTCTGTTGCCTGTCTGTGCTAGCCCTACCTGCCTGTTGCCTGTCTGCTGTCTAAACCCCACATAGCCGTAGACAGTGTGCTACCTACCTGCTGTCTAAACCCCACATAGCCGTAGACAGTGTGCTGCCTACCTGCTGTCTAAACCCCACATAGCCGTAGACAGTGTGCCTGTCTGCTGTCTAAACCCCACATAGCCGTAGACAGTGTGCTACCTACCTGTCTGTTGCCTGTCTGCTGTCTAAACCCCACATAGCCGTAGACAGTGTGCTGCCTACCTGCCTGTTGCCTGTCTGCTGTCTAATCCCCACATAGCCGTAGACAGTGTGCTGCCTACCTGTCTGTTGCCTGTCTGCTGTCTAAACCCCACATAGCCGTAGACAGTGTGCTGCCTACCTGCCTGTTGCCTGTCTGCTGTCTAAACCCCACATAGCCGTAGACAGTGTGCTGCCTACCTGCCTGTTGCCCTGCTGTCTAAACCCCACATAGCCGTAGACAGTGTGCTACCTACCTGCTGTCTAAACCCCACATAGCCGTAGACAGTGTGCTGCCTACCTGCCTGTTGCCTGTCTGCTGTCTAAACCCCACATAGCCGTAGACAGTGTGCTGCCTACCTGCTGTCTGCCAGTGTCTGCTGTCTAAACCCCACATAGCCGTAGACAGTGTGCTGCCTACCTGTCTGTTGCCTGTCTGCTGTCTAAACCCCACATAGCCGTAGACAGTGTGCTGCCTACCTGCCTGTTGCCTGTCTGCTGTCTAAACCCCACATAGCCGTAGACAGTGTGCTGCCTACCTGTCTGTTGCCTGTCTGCTGTCTAAACCCCACATAGCCGTAGACAGTGTGCTGCCTACCTGCCTGTTGCCTGTCTGCTGTCTAAACCCCACATAGCTGTAGACAGTGTGCTACCTACCTGCTGTCTAAACCCCACATAGCCGTAGACAGTGTGCTGCCTACCTGTCTGTTGCCTGTCTGCTGTCTAAACCCCACATAGCCGTAGACAGTGTGCTGCCTACCTGTCTGTTGCCTGTCTGCTGTCTAAACCCCACATAGCCGTAGACAGTGTGCTGCCTACCTGCCTGTTGCCTGTCTGCTGTCTAAACCCCACATAGCCGTAGACAGTGTGCTGCCTACCTGCCTGTTGCCTGTCTGCTGTCTAAACCCCACATAGCCGTAGACAGTGTGCTGCCTACCTGTCTGTTGCCTGTCTGCTGTCTAAACCCCACATAGCCGTAGACAGTGTGCTGCCTACCTGCCTGTTGCCTGTCTGCTGTCTAAACCCCACATAGCCGTAGACAGTGTGCTGCCTACCTGCCTGTTGCCTGTCTGCTGTCTAAACCCCACATAGCCGTAGACAGTGTGCTGCCTACCTGCCTGTTGCCTGTCTGCTGTCTAAACCCCACATAGCCGTAGACAGTGTGCTGCCTACCTGTCTGTTGCCTGCTGTCTAAACCCCACATAGCCGTAGACAGTGTGCTGTCTAAACCCCACCTAGCCTACCTGTCTGTTGCCTGTCTGCTGTCTAAACCCCACATAGCCGTAGACAGTGTGCTGCCTACCTGTCTGTTGCCTGTCTGCTGTCTAAACCCCACATAGCCGTAGACAGTGTGCTGCCTACCTGCCTGTTGCCTGTCTGCTGTCTAAACCCCACATAGCCGTAGACAGTGTGCTGCCTACCTGTCTGTTGCCTGTCTGCTGTCTAAACCCCACATAGCCGTAGACAGTGTGCTGCCTACCTGTCTGTTGCCCTGCTGTCTAAACCCCACATAGACCGTAGACAGTTGCCTGTCTGCTGTCTAAACCCCACATAGCCGTAGACAGTGTGCTGCCTACCTGTCTGTTGCCTATCTGCTGTCTAAACCCCACATAGCCGTAGACAGTGTGCCTACCTGTCTGTTGCCTGTCTGCTGTCTAAACCCCACATAGCCGTAGACAGTGTGCTGCCTACCTGCCTGTTGCCTGTCTGCTGTCTAAACCCCACATAGCCGTAGACAGTGTGCTGCCTACCTGTCTGTTGCCTGTCTGCTGTCTAAACCCCACATAGCCGTAGACAGTGTGCTGCCTACCTGCCTGTTGCCTGTCTGCTGTCTAAACCCCACATAGCCGTAGACAGTGTGCTGCCTACCTGTCTGTTGCCTGTCTGCTGTCTAAACCCCACATAGCCGTAGACAGTGTGCTGCCTACCTGTCTGTTGCCTGTCTGCTGTCTAAACCCCACATAGCCGTAGACAGTGTGCTGCCTACCCTGCTGTGCTGTCTAAACCCCACATAGCCGTAGACAGTGTGCTGCCTACCTGCCTGTTGCCTGTCTGCTGTCTAAACCCCACATAGCTGTAGACAGTGTGCTACCTACCTGCTGTCTAAACCCCACATAGCCGTAGACAGTGTGCTGCCTACCTGCCTGTTGCCTATCTGCTGTCTAAACCCCACATAGCCGTAGACAGTGTGCTACCTACCTGTCTGCTGTCTAAACCCCACATAGCTGTAGACAGTGTGCTGCCTACCTGCCTGTTGCCTGTCTGCTGTCTAAACCCCACATAGCCGTAGACAGTGTGCTGCCTACCTGTCTGTTGCCTGTCTGCTGTCTAAACCCCACATAGCCGTAGACAGTGTGCTGCCTACCTGTCTGTTGCCTGTCTGCTGTCTAAACCCCACATAGCCGTAGACAGTGTGCTGCCTACCTGCCTGTTGCCTGTCTGCTGTCTAAACCCCACATAGCCGTAGACAGTGTGCTGCCTACCTGTCTGTTGCCTGTCTGCTGTCTAAACCCCACATAGCCGTAGACAGTGTGCTGCCTACCTGCCTGTTGCCTGTCTGCTGTCTAAACCCCACATAGCCGTAGACAGTGTGCTGCCTACCTGCCTGTTGCCTGTCTGCTGTCTAAACCCCACATAGCCGTAGACAGTGTGCTGCCTACCTGTCTGTTGCCTGTCTGCTGTCTAAACCCCACATAGCCGTAGACAGTGTGCTGCCTACCTGTCTGTTGCCTGTCTGCTGTCTAAACCCCACATAGCCGTAGACAGTGTGCTGCCTACCTGCTGTCTAAACCCCACATAGCCGTAGACAGTGTGCTACCTACCTGCTGTCTAAACCCCACATAGCCGTAGACAGTGTGCTACCTACCTGCCTGTTGCCTATCTGCTGTCTAAACCCCACATAGATGTAGACAGTGTGTGCCTGCCTATCTGCTGTCTAAACCCCACATAGCCGTAGACAGTGTGCTGCCTACCTGTCTGTTGCCTGTCTGCTGTCTAAACCCCACATAGCCGTAGACAGTGTGCTGCCTACCTGTCTGTTGTTCAAGTTTTGCATGGCTAGGCCCTGTGGGCCGCCCAGGCCCTGGCTGGATAGAGGCAGGGAGGGAGTTTCAGGACCGAGGGGGCCGGGGGAACAAGGCATAAACGGTGAGGAGGTATGGACGTCCTCCACCAGGCTACCAACACCGTCCTGCGCCCACACAGACAGCCACAGAGGGAGAGCGTCACCATTACACTCTCAATGGGTGGATACATAGAAACTGAACCTTGCCCTGTTCAGAACAGAATCTGTACCCTCACAACTAGTGAAGAATAGAACAAACACACTATTGAGTGAGTTACACAACAGTGTGATGTACAGTATTATATTGTTCGCTTTTTAAAAATATATATTTTTTGATTCCTTGATAAGTTATTTTCCATGGTTCCCCAGAACACTAGTCTGCCCTGGCTATACAGCATCTTCTCATTGAAGAACCCATGGACAATATAGGAGTGTGTGATGTTGGGGAGTGGGTCAGGGGTCATTACCTTGTCGAGGAAAGGGGAGCGATCTGAGGAGGACTCTTTGGAGTGGAGGGGAGGCCGGCAGCCCATTGGCCCCTTGTTGATCAGACAGTTGTTGTAGTCGGACATGCCCATCCCCCGCCTGTCGAGCTCCGTCTTCTTCTCCAACAGAGCACCTGAGAGAGACAGAGTAGCGAGAGTAGTGGCAAACAGAGAGCAGTGAGAGAACACAGGGATATCACCAACACTGATACAGTCAGTGACAGTGATATGGACTGCATCAGGAACAAGGAGTTAACATAGTGTATTGAAGACTGGGAGAAGAGACTTACTCATGGCCTGGTCCAGGTTCATGTTGTTCCTCTTCAGAGCCTCCTCGGCTGGATCTCTCTGGACACACACACAAACAGCTGTCAGCAGAAATATCTCACAAACATGCATGTGTACGTGCGGTCCTGTGTGGCTCAGTTGGTAGGAACATGGAGCTATAGTCACGCCAGGAAGGCGGGAACATGGAGCTAGCCACGCCAGGAAGGCGGGAACATGGAGCTATAGCCACGCCAGGAAGGCGGGAACATGGAGCTATAGCCACGCCAGGAAGGCGGGAACATGGAGCTATAGCCACGCCAGGAAGGCGGGAACATGGAGCTAGCCACGCCAGGAAGGCGGGAACATGGAGCTAGCCACGCCAGGAAGGCGGGAACATGGAGCTAGCCACGCCAGGAAGGCGGGAACATGGAGCTAGCCACGCCAGGAAGGCGGGAACATGGAGCTAGCCACGCCAGGAAGGCGGGAACATGGAGCTAGCCACGCCAGGAAGGCGGGAACATGGAGCTATAGCCACGCCAGGAAGGCGGGTTTGATTCCCGCGGGGGCTAACAAAATAAATGCATTCACTGTTGTATTAAAGCGTCTGCTATATGGCATGTTATATTATCATCAGATTTCTAAGTATACAGATTACATCAGTGTGGAGTTTGACTCCAGAGGTAGTAGCAGGTAGCAGCACTCACAGGGAAGCCCATGTCTGTCAGCTGCTTGATCAGGCGATTCATGATCCAGGCTTCCTCCTGCTTGCCCGGAATCTTCCCCTTGGGTGGGGCCTTCCTGGGTCTGTTGCCCCAGGAGTTGCTCTCCTGGGAGGCCTGGCTGCTCCACATGTCCCCGTCGTCAGGGTCCCACTGGCCCCCAGACAAACCCATGTCCTCCCCGCCACCTCCGCCACCCCAGCCGTCTTGCATAGATTTGGGGGCTGCAGAGGGAGAGGAGGAAATGTTGTGTTACTATCTTTTCAAATTCATTTTCATCCACAATCCTCCACAATGTTTTAAGTCACCAGCTGCCACTGATTATGACAGAATATTTTTGTATTGGTTCTGACAGTGGGGTATTGTATTGGTTCTGACAGTGGGGTATATGTATTGGTTCTGACAGTGGGGTATATGTATTGGTTCTGACAGTGGGGTATATGTATTGGTTCTGACAGTGGGGTATATGTATTGGTTCTGACAGTGGGGTATTTGTATTGGTTCTGACAGTGGGGTATTTGTATTGGTTCTGACAGTGGGGTATTTGTATTGGTTCTGACAGTGGGGTATTTGTATTGGTTCTGACAGTGGGGTATTTGTATTGGTTCTGACAGTGGGGTATTTGTATTGGTTCTGACAGTGGGGTATTTGGGTTCTGACAGTGGGGTTTGTATTGGTTCTGACAGTGGGGTATTTGTATTGGTTCTGACAGTGGGGTATTTGTATTGGTTCTGACAGTGGGGTATATGTATTGGTTCTGACAGTGGGGTATATGTATTGGTTTGACAGTGGGGTATTTGTATTGGTTCTGACAGTGGGGTATTTGTATTGGGGTATTTTCTGACAGTGGGGTATTTGTATTGGTTCTGACAGTGGGGTATTTGTATTGGTTCTGACAGTGGGGTATTTGTATTGGTTCTGACAGTGGGGTATTTGTATTGGTTCTGACAGTGGGGTATTTGTATTGGTTCTGACAGTGGGGTATTTGTATTGGTTCTGACAGTGGGGTATTTGTATTGGTTCTGACAGTGGGGTATTTGTATTGGTTCTGACAGTGGGGTATTTGTATTGGTTCTGACAGTGGGGTATTTGTATTGGTTCTGACAGTGGGGTATTTGTATTGGTTCTGACAGTGGGGTATTTGTATTGGTTCTGACAGTGGGGTATTTGTATTGGTTCTGACAGTGGGGTATTTGTATTGGTTCTGACAGTGGGGTATTTGTATTGGTTCTGACAGTGGGGTATATGTATTGGTTCTGACAGTGGGGTATATGTATTGGTTCTGACAGTGGGGTATTTGTATTGGTTCTGACAGTGGGGTATTTGTATTGGTTCTGACAGTGGGGTATTTGTATTGGTTCTGACAGTGGGGTATTTGTATTGGTTCTGACAGTGGGGTATTTGTATTGGTTCCTCCACATTGGGGTATTTGAATTGTCAGTTGATTTAGAATTATTTTAGTATAGCACAGCCATGCACTGGTAAAGTTCGTATTGAAAGACTACTGGAGAATACATTCTGTGTATTCAGCCTGCCACCAGAGGTCAGTGTAGCTGCATACTAAATAGGGAGTCAATTTGTTTTCAGCAATTATATTTCCATGACTGATCAAAACGTGTTTTCTCATGGCTTTCCTGTTCCTCTGCAGCAGACATATGGTGAGCAATATGTTAGGAACATCGAAACGCAATAAAATCACAGTATCAATTCGTATTACACATAGGATATGTATTGTGATTCTCATGATTCTATCAGCACGCAATGTAGCCTGCAGGTAGCCTAGAGGTCTAGTGTCTGCAGGTAGCCTAGTGAGGTCTAGTGTCTGCAGGTAGCCTAGAGGTCTAGTGTCTGCAGGTAGTCTGCAGGTAGCCTAGAGGAGCCTAGAGGTCTAGTGTCTGCAGGTAGCCTAGAGGTCTAGTGTCTGCAGGTAGTCTGCAGGTAGCCTAGAGGTCTAGTGTCTGCAGGTAGCCTAGAGGTCTAGTGTCTGCAGGTAGCCTAGTGTCTGCAGGTAGCCTAGAGTGTCTGCAGGTAGCCAGGTAGCCTAGAGGTCTAGTGTCTAGTAGCCTGTCTAGTGTCTGCAGGTTGCGTACCCTGCCGGTTGTTGGTTTGAATCCTTGAGCCGACTAGGTGCAAAATCTGTTGACGTGCCCTTGATCAAGGCACTTAAACCTAATAGTTACTGTAAGTTGCTCTGGATAAGAGTGTCTGCTAAATGACTCAAATGTTAAACATTTTGTAATGTCATGAGGTCCCAGCCATAGTAAAAACATCAGCAATTTCGATTAATCAGGAAATGTCTGATCTAATCTATAAAAAGTACTAGTCTCCTTCTCACCTGGTTTGCAAGGTGCAGATCCAAGGGGTGGGTTGCCCCGTCGGTAGGGTTCAGGGCTGTTGTCACCCACACCCCAGCCCCCATGGCTCCCGGTGGGTTTCCCCCAGGCGGAGGTCCCGTTGTCCACGCTGACCAGAGGGGGAGCAGGCTCCCCCCAGGAGGGCTCTGGTTTGGGGTGGGCACTGGAAGGCTCCCCCCAGCCTAGGAACAGGATGACTTTGATAAGGGCACACGTGGATTGGATAACAGTACAAAGAACGGACCCAAAACAAACTCTTGCTCAGGAACCTTAGGTCCATTTTGTTCACATGTTATAGGTCCAAAAGGCTCCTTATCAGTTTCTACCCCCAAGCCATAAGACGGCTGAAAAATTAATCAAATGGCTGCCCCTCCCACTGTTTATTATCTATGCATAGTCACTCTACCCCTACCTAAAATGGCGGGAAACCCCATTGCTTCACGGAAACATGGCTCACTGGAGAGACGCTATCGGAGTCGGTGCAGCCAGCTGGTTTCTCCATGCATCGCGCCGACAGAAACAAACATCTTTCTGGTAAGAAGAGGGGCGGGGGCGTATGCCTTATGGCTAACGAGACGTGGTGTGATCACAAAAACATACAGGAACTCAAATCCTTCTGTTCACCTGATTTAGAATTCCTCACAATCAAATGTCGACCGCATTATCAACCAAGGGAATTTTCTTCGATTATAATCACAGCCGTATATATTCCCCCCCAAGCAGACACATCGATGGCTCTGAACGAACTTTATTTGACTCTTTGCAAACTGGAATCCATACATCCTGAGGCTGCATTCATTGTAGCTGGGGATTTTTACAAGGCTAATCTGAAAACAAGATTCCCTAAATTGTATCAGCATATCGATTGCACAACCAGGGCTGGCAAAACCTTGGATCATTGCTATTCTAACTTCCGCAACGCATATAAGGCCCTGCCCCGCCCTCCTTTCGGAAAAGCTGACCACGACTCCATTTTGTTGATCCCTGCCTACAGACAGAAACTAAAACAAGAAGCTCCCACGCTGAGGTCTGTCCAACACTGGTCCGACCAATCTGATTCCACACTCCAAGACTGCTTCCATCACGTGGACTGGGATATGTTTCGTATTGCGTCAGACAACAACATTGACGAATACGCTGATTCGGTGTGCGAGTTCATTAGAACGTGCGTTGAAGATGTCGTTCCCATAGCAACAATTAAAACATTCCCAAACCAGAAACCGTGGATTGATGGCAGCATTCGCGTGAAACTGAAAGCGCGAACCACTGCTTTTAATCAGGGCAAGGTGGCCGGAAACATGACCGAATACAAACAGTGCAGCTATTCCCTCCGCAAGGCAATCAAACAAGCTAAGCGTCAGTATAGAGACAAAGTAGAATCTCAATTCAACAGCTCAGACACAAGAGGTATGTGGCAGGGTCTACAGTCAATCACGGATTACAAAAAGAAAACCAGCCCCGTCACAGACCAGGATGTCTTGCTCCCAGGCAGACTAAATAACTTTTTTGCCCGCTTTGAGGACAATACAGTGCCACTGACACGGCCTGCAACGAAAACATGAGGACTCTCCTTCACTGCAGCCGAGGTGAGTAAAACATTTAAACGTGTTAACCCTCGCAAGGCTGCAGGCCCAGACGGCATCCCCAGCCGCGCCCTCAGAGCATGCGCAGACCAGCTGGCTGGTGTGTTTACGGGCATATTCAATCAATCCCTATCCCAGTCTGCTGTTCCCACATGCTTCGAGAGGGCCACCATTGTTCCTGTTCCCAAGAAAGCTGAGCTAACTGAGCTAAACGACTACCGCCCCGTAGCACTCACTTCCGTCATCATGAAGTGCTTTGAGAGACTAGTCAAGGACCATATCACCTCCACCCTACCTGACACCCTAGACCCACTTCAACTTGCTTACTGCCCAAATAGGTCCACAGACGATGCAATCTCAACCACACTGCACACTGCCCTAACCCATCTGGACAAGAGGAATACCTATGTGAGAATGCTGTTCATCGACTACAGCTCAGCATTTAACACCATAGTACCCTCCAAGCTCGAGACCCTGGGTCTCGACCCCGCCCTGTGCAACTGGGTACTGGACTTCCTGATGGGCCGCCTCCAGGTGGTGAGGGTAGGCAACAACATCTCCACCCCGCTGATCCTCAACACTGGGGCCCCACAAGGGTGCGTTCTGAGCCCTCTCCTGTACTCCCTGTTCACCCACGACTGCGTGGCCACGCACGCCTCCAACTCAATCATCAAATTTGCGGACGACACAACAGTGGTAGGCTTGATTACCAACAACGACGAGATGGCCTACAGGGAGGAGGTGAGGGCCCTCGGAGTGTGGTGTCAGGAAAATAACCTCACACTTAACGTCAACAAATCTAAGGAGATGATTGTGGACTTCAGGAAACAGCAGAGGGAACACTCCACATCGATGGAACAGTAGTGGAGAGGGTAGTAAAGTTTTAAGTTCCTCGGCATACACATCACAGACAAACTGAATTGGTCCACCCACACAGACAGCATCGTGAAGGCGCAGCAGCGCCTCTTCAACCTCAGGAGGCTGAAGAAATTCGGCTTGTCACCAAAAGCACTCACAAACTTCTACAGATGCACAATCGAGAGCATCCTGGCGGGCTGTATCACCGCCTGGTATGGCAACTGCTCCGCCCACAACCGTAAGGCTCTCCAGAGGGTAGTGAGGTCTGCACAACGCATAACCGGGGGCAAACTACCTGCCCGCCAGGACACCTACACCACCCGATGTTACAGGAAGGCCATAAAGATCATCAAGGACAACAACCACCCGAGCCACTGCCTGTTCACTCCGCTATCATCCAGAAGGCGAGGTCAGTATAGGTGCATCAAAGCTGGGACCGAGAGACTGAAAAACAGCTTCTATCTCAAGGCCATCAGACTGTTCAACAGCCACCACTAACATTGAGTGTCTGCTGCCAACACACTGACTCAACTCCAGCCACTTTAATAATGGGAATTGATGGGAAATGATGTAAAATATATCACTAGCCACTTTAAACAATGCTACCTAATATAATGTAAGCATTTCACTGTAAGATCTACATACACCTGTTGTGTTCAGCGCATGTGATTTGTTTTTGATCCTACAGGAGAAACCCCCTGCACTGGCATTCATACACCTAACAAAAAGCATGTATTGTCAATTTCAACATTGTGTGCATCCTTGTTCTAAATCTAAGTTTAAACAGTCACAATGTAACAAAAACATCTAAGAAAATCATATTGCTAAAATGTACCATTCCTAACCTTTTCCTGCTTTCTACAATGCCCCTTTATGCAGGACAGGCTGGACCTTGGCCAGTCCAGGACAGAGGAGGCCGTTTAACTCTTGGCCCTGTCCGTAGTAACCAGTTGGCCTGGCTGAGAGTCAGGCAGCCCCATCTCTGCCTGTGCCAGTTTGTCTATTGCTCCAAGAGGTCTACTTCCTGGATCAGATTTCACTCTCTCAGTTATGATTATCTCCTCATCTCCTTTCCGTCATGACCACTGATGTTAAAGAAATAAATAGCTTGTCATTTTAAGTATCAGGGTTATGTGGGAAAGGAGTGAAGGAAACTAAAGACATATTTCAGTGTATACTGTATGGACACAAAACTTGTATTGTATTATTTTGTGTTGCATGGTTGATTGTGGTGCATAAAAGAGCAGCATATGGGGCAGTGACTAGCCAGAACCAGCAGGGGATCTAAACTCTCCCTCTCTCCCCCCTCCTCCTCCGCACCCCCCCCTCCTCCGCTCCCTCTCTCCCCCCCTCCTCCTCCGCTCCCTCTCTCCCCCCTCCTCCTCCGCACCACCCCCCCCTCCTCCTCCGCTCCCCCTCCGCCCCCTCCTCTTCCTCCGCTCCCTCTCTTCCCCCCTTCTCCTCCTCCGCTCCCTCCTCCTCCTCCGCTCCCCTCTCTCCCCCCTCCCTCCTCCGCTCCATCTCTCCCCCTCCTCCTCCTCCTCCTCCGCTCCCTCTCCCCCCCCTCCTCCCTCCCTCCCCTCCCCTCCTCTCTCCCCTCTCCTCCTCCCTCCCCTCCGCTCCCCCCCCTCCTCCTCCGCTCCCCCCCTCTCCCCCTCCTCTCCCCCCCCCCTCCTCCGCTCCCCCTCTCTCCCCCCCTCCTCCGCTCTCCCCCCCCCCTCCCCTCCCCCCCTCTCTCCCCCTCCTCCCTCTCCTCTCCCCCCTCCTCCCCCCTCCCTCTCTCCCCCTCCTCCTCCCCCCTCTCCCCCCCTCCTCCCCTCTCTCCCCCTCCCCTCCCCCCTCCCCCTCCCCCTCCTCCCCCCCCCCTCCCCCTCCCCCTCCTCCTCCCCTCTCCCCCCTCCTTCGCCCCCCCCTCCCTCTCGCTCTCTCCTCCTCTAACTACTGACAGATGGTGGTTACTCCTATAATCACACACTTCCTCCACAGCGCAAACGTTTTGTGGCTCCAATCGCTATTTTCACAAGCCGGGTTAGTAAACAGCATTCTTGGGCTTCCTCCGCCACGTGTGCCCACGTGAGGTTGCCACAGTTACGCACACAGATGGGGGTGACCGTGTTGTTGTTGTGAAATCAGAGGAGAGCGAGCTTCAGAGAAGTAAAGGGGGTGGGGCCAGGGCGGGCTGGCATCGCTTTCGCCAATTTGGTTCTTCATTTAGATGGAAATCTAAGAGGCGAGGTTTTACCTTTAAAAACGGATCAACGTTTTGGAGCCAAGCATGTGTTCGCTGTGCGCCACCTAACAAGATTTTGTGTTAAGTCATAGGTAGAACAGACAACTATTTCCTTGTTCTTGTGTGTTCACAGTATAATAACAGTTGATTGAACTGCAACAACGGTTTTAAGCTGCCGCTTTTTAACAAAAAGACTAATCTTTATCAGGCCTGGCACAGTGAATTCATTCTGCCTGTTAGGGTTGTAAAACCCACAACACTGTTCTCCTCCCATGACTACATGTACAAAACGTAAACCCAACACTGTTCTCCTCCCATGTACAAAACGTAAACCCAACACTGTTCTCCTCCCATGACTACATGTACAAAACGTAAACCCAACACTGTTCTCCTCCCATAACTACATGTACAAAACGTAAACCCAACACTGTTCTCCTCCAATGACTACATGTACAAAACGTAAACCCAACACTGTTCTCCTCCCATGACTACATGTACAAAACGTAAACCCAACACTGTTCTTCCCATGACTACCTAAACCCCACTGTTCTCCTCCCATGACTACATGTACAAAACGTAAACCCAACACTGTTCTCCTCCCATGACTACATGTACAAAACGTAAACCCAACACTGTTCTCCTCCCATGACTACATGTACAAAACGTAAACCCAACACTGTTCTCCTCCCATGTACAAAACGTAAACCCAACACTGTTCTCCTCCCATGACTACATGTACAAAACGTAAACCCAACACGGTTCTCCTCCCATAACTACATGTACAAAACGTAAACCCAACACTGTTCTCCTCCCATGACTACATGTACAAAACGTAAACCCAACACTGTTCTCCTCCCATGACTACATGTACAAAACGTAAACCCAACACGGTTCTCCTCCAATGACTACATGTACAAAACGTAAACCCAACACTGTTCTCCTCCCATGACTACATGTACAAAACGTAAACCCAACACGGTTCTACTCCCATGACTACATGTGCAAAACATAAACCCAACATTGCAGGACGCTTCACAACTTCATAAGACTCCTGATCTAAAAGCTAGATGGCATTGTCAAAACACAAGATTATCAAGGACACAATCACAGTAACACTATAAGCCGTCCATTCATAGAGTATGTCTTCTCACCTGGACCCATGAGGGGTGGTCTGCTGTGTGGTGGAGGCGCAGTCTGGTGAGGCATGGCTGTGTCCATGGGCCCACTGTTCTGGCCTGGGCCCTGGGGGTTGTGGCCGCCATGGCTCTGGAGGGGTGGTGGGGGGCCGTGGTAGGTGTGATGTGGTGGGTGGTTGTTGTTGTTTCCAGGGGGGCATGCGGGGGCGTTCCCTGGGGGTCTACCTTGGGGTGGACCTCCTCCCCCAGGGTTGTTCTTGTCCCAGAGGTTGACCGTCTTGTTGTAGGCACCCGGGTCGCCCCAAGCCGAGGTGCCGTCGTCAATCTCCATCTTGCGTCGAATGGAGGGTGGGGAAGGTTCCTCCCACCCTGTGGGCTCTCCTCCTGAGGGGTCCGGCTTGCTCCCTCCTCCTCCCCCGTTGCCCTCCCGGCCTGATACACTGGGCTTCACGGGGCCAGGGCCTCCCCAGGATCCCATGCTCCCTTCTCCACCTCCTGCCCCGCCCATGCTCCCTCTAACTCCTCCGCTATTGCCGTTGGAGCTCTCCTGGGGCTTGCCGCCCCATCCTTGGGCAGGGCAACTTGGGCGCTGCTGGGCCATCGCTGGCTCTCCCCAGCCTCCACCAACATTTCCCCCCATCCCCGGACCAGGTTTTCCCCAGCCTCGGTTGCTCTCTTTCCAGCCTCCTGCTCCTTCTCCCTCCCAGGGAGGGTTGGTGGTGGGACTGTTCTTCTTGCCATCTGCAGGCTCTCTCCATTCCCCCCCTCCTCCATTGCCCCCTCCTCCAGCGCTGTTGCCCCAGCCACTGTGGGGCGGCTTGGGCCCATCTCCCCAGCCCTGGGGCTTGGGGGCCTTGCCGTGGGAACCATCCCAGCTTGGGGACTTCTCCTCTGGAGCACCCCAGGACTGGCTCCCAGCTTTGGGCAAGTTGGGGCCTGACCCGGGGCCTCCTGGTGGGGGATTCCCCCAGCCCCCAGGACCGTTGGGGGGATTCTTGCTGCTCGGTGGCTCACCCCAGCCAGAGCCGGGTTGGCTGGCTGGAGGCTTGGAACCACCCCAGCCAGGGGCAGCCTGAGGACCAGGACCGGGGCCCTCGCTCTTGTGGTCTACCCGATGAGGGGGTAAGTGGCTGGGGTTGGAGGGCCCTTGGGCTGGCTCGGTGGGAGTGTTGGGGCCTGAGCCTCCCCAAGAGTCCGTCCCGGCAGCATCTGCCTTTCGTTGGGTGCGTGCCGCCTCCTCCATGTCCCAGGACGTGTGCTGGCGGACGGGGGTCTGGCCCCAGCCTGTGTTGCACAGCACCCTGGGGTCCAGGTCAGGGGCTGGGAGCAGGGGGGCAGGCTCATCCCTGGACGACCGGTCCTGTCGGAGGGAGTGTCCCGCTCCATCCATGCCCTCGCTGCTGCCCTCGCTGGCCGCCGTGGTGCTAGGGGCTCGGGTGCTCCAGGATCTGGCCTGCTGGGGAGGAGAGCTGGGGGCGTCCCAGCCCCCCTGGACCTCGCCAGAATGCTGCTTCCCCCAGGCGTCTCTGCTGCTCTGGCCTCCCCAGCCTCCAGAGGTTCCACCACCACTGCTTCCATGGCTCCCCCAGCCCCCGGCCCCAGAGTCCCAGCCCGAAGGCTCCGTGGAGGAGGCAACTGACTTGGAGTCTCCATTGTTGCCCCAGACGGAGCTGCCATCCTCTCCATTGACCAGCTGGGAAGCTCCAGGAGGAGGCTGGCCCAGGGAGCCCTTACCTCCGGAGGGGCCACTCCAGCCGGACACGCTGTGGATAGGGGGCTCCTGTTGCTTGCTAGTATGATTTGGTCCGTCAGTGTTAAGGTTCTGAGGTTCTGAGCTGAAAGACACATTCGTGGATGAGGATGGGTGTGGCTCAGATGATTCTCCCCAGGTGCCGCCTCCCCCAACCGGAAGGTTGCCGTTGGTGCCGCCCACCATGGTTCCTCCTCTGATGCCGTTCCCCTGGGCGTGAGAGGTGCCTGGCGGGTCGCAGAGGTTTGGAGGGGGTTGAGAAGAAGGGGGTTGATTGGGGTTGGCTCCCCCTGAGCTGCTTGCCCCCGCTCCTCCGCCCCCGTCGTGCCCCAGAACGGGCCAGGCCGAGGGGTTGGCATTGGGGTTGAGGTTCAAGTTGGAGGTGGTGGAGGAAGAGGAGCCCCAACCCCTGCCTCCTCCTCCTCCCATTGGGCCATCACTCTTCCCCTCCCCACCCCCGACAGATGAGGACTGAGGAGGGCCATGGGGGGAGGGACCGGGACCAGATCCCCATCCCCGATTGGCTGCTCCTTGGCTTGAGGCCATGCTGACCGTGCCTGCCCCGGGGTGATTGGCTGAGCTGCCGGGCCCAGAGCTGGCTCCTTTGCTGCTGGGGTAGTTGGCAGGAAAGTGGCCTGTCTGGCCGTTGGCCCCCGTGGCCATGCTCATACTGCTGCTGCTGCTGGCCGGGTCAGTGTCCGAGGGGCATCCTCCTGCAGGGCCCTGGCTCTGGCTGCTGCGGGAAATGGAGGGCCAGGCCTCGGTGTCGCTCTCGTCGATGATCACTGTATCCCAGCCACTGTGATTGGCCGACGCTGAGGCGGAAGTGGCACTCCGATTGGCTGGCTGGTGTCCAAAGTGGGGATTCTCATAATGGGCTCCCGGGCCACTCTGTGGGGGCAGCTCTGTTGAATGAGAGAGGATGGAGAGAAAGAGAGGATGGATGGAGAGAGAGGGAGAAAGGGACAAGGTTAGTATGTCTTCATACCTAGAAGATAACATGACAACAGTTGGCATCTAAACATATACCAAGAGTGTGCAAAGCTGTCCTCAAGGCAAAGGGTGGCTACTTTGAAGAATCTCAAATTGAATATAGATTTTTTTATTTGTTTAAAACCTGTTAAGGCTCGGGACAATACTGCCCCCTTTGGATGAATTGCGTGCCCATAGTAAAGTGAAAAAAAATCTGTCCAAAATTGCTAATATATGCATATAATAATAATTATTGAATAGAAAAAAACTCTAAAGCTTCTAAAACCGTTTGAATTATGTCTGTATGTATAGCAGAACTCACAGGGCAGCCAATCTCCCAAACTAGTTTTCTCATCAGGAAAGTTGGGCCAACTTTGACGTCATCGCCCCCACCCTTCCCAACCAGCTATGGATCTGGGAAAGTTGGGCCAACTTTGACGTCATCGCCCCCACCCTTCCCAACCAGCTATGGATCTGGGAACAGTTTCTATGTCTTCCGCGAGATGTCTTCTATCAGTAGAGCATTTAATTGTGCAAATCCCGCGAGCTTTGACCCTTTGGCAGGCAAAATACTGGGTGTCGCGAGAAAATAGATGTTGTAATTTTGTGTTTCTGTTGACTACAACATAGCGGAGAAATATTGCTTATGTCTGAGCGCCGTCTCAGATTATTGAATAGTGAACGATTTCTGTAACATTAAAAATAAATGTGACAAAGCGATTGCATTAAGAAGCAGTGTATCTTTCTAACTATATGTAGAACATGTATATTTGGTCAAAGTTTATGATGTGTATTGCTGTTATCTGGCGTTATTATCTATAATTTCTCCGGACATTTTTTAGCATTTTCTGAACATGGCGTCAATGTAAACGGAGATTTATGGATATAAATTGCATATTATTGAAAAAAAACATAAATGTTCTGTGTAACATGTCCTATTACTGTCATCTGATGAAGATTTTCCAAAGGTTAGTGAATTATTTTTCTTTTAATCCTGCGTTTGTGATTGCATCTTTTGTTCGACAAAATGGCTCCATATCGTCTGTGTCTTTGTGGTGGTTTGACATACATATGTGCTATGTTTTTGCCGTAAAACATTTTAGAAATCTGACTCGCTGGGTAGATGAACAAGGTGTTTATCTTTCATTTGATCTATTGGACTTGTTAATGTGTGGAGGTTAAATATTTCTAAGAATATTTTTGCATTCTGTGCGCCACTTTTTGAGTTGAGGGGGTGGGGGGTGGTGCCCTTGGGGAACGTGTAGCGTGAACACGTTAACACTTTTTTGGTTACTACATGATTCCATATGTGTTATTACATAGTTTATGTCTTCACTATAATTTTACAGAGTAGAAATGAGTAAAAATAAAGAAAAACCTTTGAATGAGTAAGTGTTAAACGTTTGACCGGTAATGTAGATGCCAAAATGTTCCCACACTGGAGATGTAACCGACGATGGAGGACCCTTCTGGCTTATGGAGCCCACCAGTCCCCATCTACACAGTTCCCGGCTGCGCCGCACAAAAGGATCCTTTTAAATCAGCCAGTTAAGATTAGAATTCCGATTACAACGTGCGCATAGGCTGTACTTGTTTTAATAGCCTACAATGTTTATTCAGCTCAAATTTACTCACGAGGCGATGGCACACAACTCAGTGTAGGTATAGGCTAGAGTTTTTATTGGTTTTCTGTATTCATTTCAGGTTCACAGTACTGACCGAACCGAGGTCCCCATACAGAACAGTTCGGTGCGAATACGCGACTGCTTATAACTAACTATAAGTTAAGTAAAACTATAAGATGTCATTTGATTTGCTAACTTGTTAGCTAAATGGCTCGATGTTAAGATCAAGCTTCTTGGTTACAGCAGAGACATTCAATCCCCTCCTGGATCAAGAACCCGGTTGCCTAAATTATTTTGTGTGTCATTATTTTGATAACTAAATAGCTCCCCTTGTGTGCACTTCTGGTAATACAGTATACCCCAGTATGGTACAGTATGACAATCTGTCTACTGTCCAACCCTGGTTGAAATGTTGTGGGAGTTCTGTTTATTCTGCATATTTTGAAATACCTCGGTATACAGTATTAACGGTATAACGCCCAAGCCTAGTAATCGCAACAGCTTTACCCTAGTTGCAGCCATCTTGGAATAAAGTGGGAGGCCTAGGTGGAGTCCACCGGCAGATCCGAAGACACCCATCCTCTGTCCTAACCCTTGACCCCTTGAGTCCTGCAGTTCAGCCTCAGTCTGGTCCTGACACCAGCTTCACAAACATTTGGCTCGACTGATAACCACTCTGCCCTGGAGTGTATTAGGTGAAACACTTTACATTTGTTCCGACATTGTGATGTGTACAGCTGATATGACAAACACAAGTACCTAAACTACACAATACAACATTTATATCTGAATGTTTCGTAACGTTGCACCCCTGCTGTACAGAAGTTTGCCTCCCAGTCCCTTCAAATCTCTCTACTGCCTCTACTCCTCAAACCCAAACAGTAGGATTTCTTTCTCTTCCAATAAAGAAACCACTGCTGAGAGAGGCTTGGGTAACAACAGTTCTAGAAGTATCCCCTGAAGCAGCTTGGTGCATAAGTAGTGAGTCAGTCCAAAAGCAGCAGCTGCTCTAGATGCACTGCCGTGGTAATCACTCTGCCGCCGCCTCAGTTCCTCTCCTTGTTTTTGGTGTGCCTCCACATGCATGTGTGAGCGGAACGGACTGCACACACACAGCGTCTGCTTTTGTCTGATCTTTAAATGGCGAGAGATGCTGTTTGTCTGCAAGCTTTTGCTGGCTGTCTGTCTCTCACTCTCTGCAGAGCTTAGGCTTCTTCCAATGATTATATACAAATGGAAAAACAGAAAGAGAGGGAGGGAGAAAGGGCAGTGTCTCAGACACAGCGGTGTGGTTTCTGTGGTGTAGTACAGGACGCCATTTTATCAAATCTGAACCAGAGCCAAAAACGCTCAGAGCTCCAGTCTGTATCTGTTTCTCTCTCTCGCCCTCTCTTCCTGCAGCACGGTCGCTTCTCTGAAAAAACACACTAAAACTATCCTCATGAAGATATTCATCAGAATGTCATCTGTCGCTGCTGGATGTTTTCCGTTGCAAAATCGTACTTATCTTAGTACTTGCATGCATTTAAAGGCAATCGCGCACTACAATGCACAACGCAGTGAAAGACGCCCAGTGAATAAAGAGAAAGAGAGGGGGGATCACGGGCGAAAAGCAGGAACAATACCTGAGGAGAGGTACCTTCCGACCATGGTGAGCGAGCGCTACGTTTGGAGCGAAGCGGTGGTGGCGCAGGCGGCCATCCCCGTGTGTCTCTAGTCTCAATATGTCTGCTCGGCTCGCCAGGGCTTTCAGAGACTCATTTTTGAAATACTGCCAAGAAGCTGCGAGCTCTCGCGGCATGAGAGAGAGAGAGACACTCCCTCCCCCCTCTGCTCTGCTCCAGCCTGCTTTGGCTTGGCTAGAGCCATCCTGCCCCTCTCTCTTTCTCTCTGGCTTTATTTAGAACTCAGCTCTATTCCTATCCATGGAGAGAGGATATTCTCTCTCTCAGAGAGAGTAGGGGCAGGCGTATAGGGTTATGGTTAAAGCCGAGAGCATTTCATTGTGCACTCAATCCGCTCGCTCATGAGAGAGAAAAAACTAAACAAAAGGGAGATTCCTTTTTGCTGCCTCCCTCCCTCCCGCTTTCATGCTTTTGGAGTCGTCACTAAATGTTTAGCCAGGACCACTCCATTTACATTGAGCACAGCTTGGCCACAATGGAAGCCTCTCCAAAAGCAGAAGAGAAGAAGAGTTTTTGCTGCATCGTTGAGTGTTCAGGAATCACACTCAAATGTGCACACACATACGCACAAAAACATACATGTTCACCTGCACACTCAGACAATAACACGCATCCAGACACATGCAGGTATGCAGACACATTCTATGCACATATGCATCCAGATACATATGCATGTACACATATCATATGCATGTGTGTGTACACACACACACACACACACACACACACACACACACACAACCCTCCCCCTCCTGCTTCACAACGATTCCCTATAGTATGCTGGCAGATGATGCAAAAACTGCTGTTGTGTGACGTCCCAAACAGAGACAGACTAGTCTGCAGCGGGACGACACAGCAGCTCCCTGGAATGCAAAACAGACCCAGTTTGGCCCGGAGAAACACTACCACTTCAACGGCTGCATGGAAAACAGCATAAACACATTAAATGAAGCTCACATGGAGGTGGGCAGGAGGCCAAGAAGAGCTAAACATCTGTCTTTACACAGTGAGGTCTGGAGTGACAGAGAGAGAGATAGAGGGAAGGAGGGGAGGAAAGGGAAAGCATGGCAAAGACGGGGAGAAGAAGAGAGAAAATGAGGTAGAGCTAAACAGAGGAGGGGCAGGCCACTATCGGGCGCTAGCAAGAGGCAGGCCGCTATCGGGCGCTAGCTAGAGGCAGGCCGCTATCGGGCGCTAGCTAGAGGCAGGCCGCTACCGGGCGCTAGCTAGAGGCAGGCCGCTACCGGGCGCTAGCTAGAGGCAGGCCGCTATCGGGCGCTAGCTAGAGGCAGGCCGCTATCGTGCGCTAGCTAGAGGCAGGCCGCTGTCGTGCGCTAGCTAGAGGCTGGCCACTATCGGGCGCTAGCTAGAGGCTTTCAAAAGAGAAGCAGTAACAGCAGCAGCTCCTAAGCTAACTGAAGGTGGGTATTATTTACAAACAAACCTCTACTGCTCCAACACACAATACGTCAAAGTCCCACCAGAAGAACAGTGGTTCCTCATGTGGAAGCCCAGGCCCCAGCCTTTTCCACTGTGTGTGTGGTGTGTGTCAACGTGCAGTGAGGTCATCAAAGACCCTCTGATTGGTGCTTTGTGTATAAATAATGCCCTTCATGTAAACTGTCTGGATGGCACTTACCCAAACCTCCAATCCACTACCTCGCTGCTGTTTCCCAGAAACGCGGACGGATGGTGAATTGCAATCTCAGCCTAGACATTGCTGTTGATAAGGTTTTTGTTTGGTAGTTTTTCCTTTCATTTTGTTTCAACAAGTTGGGTTTGTAGGGTGAGAGTGTGAAAGTGAGGGAGATGAGGAGAGGAAGAGAGTGTGAAGGTGAGGGAGATAAGGAGAGGAAGAGAGTGTGAAGGTGAGGGAGATGAGGAGAGGAAGAGAGTGTGAAGGTGAGGGAGATAAGGAGAGGAAGAGAGTGTGAAAGAAAGTGAGAGCAGGAGGAGAGCTTGATAGTCACAGTCAGCACAGAGAATGAGAAAAAGAGGAAGAGAGGGTGAAGAAGAGATGGATGTGTTAGTCAGGTCTCAGCTGGGTTGGTCCAGGCATAATGAAGACCCCCGGGGGCAGGAGAGGAGAGGCTTGTAGAGAGAAAGACTGCTGCTCTTTCAATCCTTCCAACCAGACACACACTATTACTTACCATACACACCCACTGCTGCACCCCCACCATCAAACCTCCTCTACCATTCCCATGATTAGCCTACAGTCTGATGACTATTGGCCCATAGAGAAACAATATTAGATGAAAACATGCTCAACTCAATTGTGTGCTGTCCTGTCAACACACTCACCCTGAGTAAGGCACAAGCCCAGTATGCTATAAACAGATGTAACCCAGAAAAGCTGCAACTTCGAGTGGCAGACTTTATTCAACATCATCTTGATTAGAGCAACAAGAGCAAGAGCAACAAACATTGGGTCTGAGACGAAAACAAAGCAGGCCATGCAAACACGGAGATTACCACAACAAACTGTAATGTGGGTGAATAACTGATAGTAGAAAATGGCAGCATTACATACAGCAGGGACGTCCTTGTATTGCTTTGACTACTATGAAGTAGAGATAGCTGGATGTTTGTCTCAGTTTGTTCAAGGCCACCGAGTCTTGTATTATTGACCATACCTGTTCTAATAGATTCAGTGGAGTACAATCTGAAGAATAGTGCTGAGACAAAGGACTATTGACTAAGCCCCAGGTGGCACAGGTCGTCTAATAATAACGTAACCACCATGCAAGTAGTGTGTGTGTGTGTGTGTGTGTGTGTGTGGAGCCCGTCACTGTACGGTTACAAAACGTTTAGACGGGCAGAGGGGAGGGGGCAGTGTGAGGAAGACAGATAGGGTCTTACACAACAACCTCCACTGTGTCCCTGTTCTCCTGTTGCATGTGTGCATGACGACGTGACGTAAATGCGACAGGACACAATCTGACAACACCACTGGCGGCCATTGGGCCACAGAGAAGGCAAGCTGGGTCCTCAGCTCAAAGAGAGGAGACACCAACAGACAGACACTAGGATGGCAGCCTATCGCTGGGGTCCTACAGCTTCCAGTGTTATGCAGTTGTTTCAGCTTGCTCTTGATAAAATAAGAATCTGGTAGAGGACTCCTACACTGTAGAATTGTATCGAGTATCATTGGGATGGAGCTTAGTGCATAGGCGTTAATGCACAACAACCCTACTGCTAAAATATGTAAAGGTAACACTTCTATGAGTGCTGTTAACAGGACACAGCCATACTTTAAAAAGCAATGCAAAACGCCCTCATAAAAGCCAACTACAGATGTAGGATCATAATTTGATCACCCTGTTGCAGGACAACTTTCCTGCAATGCAGGACATTTCAAATGTGTATTGTTTTTGAGGTTTAAAAAGACTTCAGAAGTTTGTAATTTCCACAGAAATTTCCCTTACAAAAAATGGATCAACTGCTACGAAAATGTGCATTAATTATAATCCATATTTCCTGTTGGTGCAGGACTATTTCCCTGCTGTAGCAAACATCCTCAAATTAAGATACCTCGATTTTATTACATTCAGCCTTATTCTAAAATTGAATAAATAATTTTTTCCCCCATCAATCTACAGGCATTACCCCATAATGACCAAGCAAAAACGTTCTTTATTTTTATTATTATTATTTTTTACATTTTTGATAATTTATAAAAAAGTTCAAACTGAAATATCACATTTACATACACTACTGATCAAAAGTTTGGGGTCACTTAGAAATGTACTTGTTTTTGAAAGAAAAGCACATTTGTCCATTAAAATAACATCAAATTGATCAGAAACATTGTTAATGTTGTAAATGACCATTGTTGCCGGAAATGGCTGATTTTTAATGGAATATCTACATAGGCGTACAGAGGCCCATTACCAGCAACCATCACTAAATTCCAATGGCACATTGTGTTAGCTAATCCAAGTTTATCATTTTAAAAGGCTAATTGATCATTAGAAATCCCTTCTGAAATTATGTTAACACAGCTGAAAACTGTTGTTCTGATTAAAGAAGCAATACAACTGGCCTTCTTTAGACTAGTTGACAATCTGGAGCATCAAAATTTGTGGGTTCGATTACAGGCTCAAAATGGCTAGAAACAAAAACCTTTCTTCTTGTTTTGAGAAATGAAGGCTAGAAATTGCCAAGAAACTGAAGATCTTGTACAATGCTGTGTTCTACTCCCTTCACAGAACAGCGCAAACTGGCCCTAACCAGAATAGAAAGAGGAGTGGGAGGCCCTGGTGCACAACTGAGCAAGAGGACAAATACATTAGAGTGTCTAGTTTGAGAAACAGACACCTCACAAGTTCTCAACTGGGAGCTTCAATAAATACTACCAGCAAAACACCAGTCTCAAAGTCAACAGTGAAGAGGCAACTCCGGGATGCTGGCCTTCTAGGCAGAGTTGCAAAAAAAGAAAAGATAAAGATCGAGGGGCCAGACGGAAGCCACTCAGTAAAAGGCACATGACAGCACGCTTGTAGGCTGTAATTGCAAATGGAGGATTCTTTGACAAAAGCAAAGTTTGAAGGACACAATTATTATTTCAATTAAAAATCATTATTTCTAAACTTGTCAACGGCTTGACTATATTTCCTATTCATGTATGTATTCATGGAAAACAATGACATTTCTAAGTGACTCCAAACTTTTGAACGGTAGTGTAAGTATTCAGACCCTTTACTCAGTACTTTGTTGAAGCACCTTTGGCAGCGGTTACAGCCTTGAGTCTTCTTGGGTGTGACGCTACAAGCTTGGCACACATGTATTTGGTGAGTTTCTCCCATTCTTCTCTGCAGGTCCTCTCAAGCTCTGTCAGGCTGGATGGGGAGTTTTGCTGCACAGCTATTTTTAGGTCTCTCCAGAGTAGAGGTCGACCGATTAATCGGAATGGCCGATAAATTAGGGCGATTTCAAGTTCTCATAACAATCGGAAATCTGTATTTTTGGACACCGATTTGGACAATTTTTATTTTTAACACCTTTATTTAATCTTTATTTCACTAGGCAAGTCAGTTAAGAACACATTCTTACTTTCAATGACGGCCTAAGAACAGTGGGTTAACTGCCTTGTTCAGGGGCAGAACAATAGATTTTTACCTTGTCAGCTCGGGGATTCAATCTTGCAACCTTACAGTTAACTAGTCCAATGCTCCAACCACCTGCCTCTCATTGCACTCCACAAGGAGCCTGCCTGTTACGTGAATCCAGTAAGCCAAGGTAAGTTGCTAGCTAGCATTAAACTAGTTAACTACACATGGTTGATATTACTAGTTTATCTGGCTTGTCCTGCGTTGCATACAATCGATGCGGTGCATATTCGCGAAAAAGGACTGTCCTTGCTCCAATGTGTACCTAACCATAAACATCAATGACTTTCTTAAAATCAATACACAGAAGTATATATTTTTAAACCTGCATATTTAGCTAAAAGAAGTCCAGGTTAGCAGGCAATATTAACCAGGTGAAATTGTGTCACTTCTCTTGCGTTCATTGCACGCAGAGTCAGGGTTTTTGCAACAGTTTGGGCTGCCTAATTTGCCAAAATTTTACGTAATTATGACATACCATTGAAGGTTGTGAAATGTAACAGGAATATTTAGACTTAGGGATGCCACCCATTAGATAAAATACGGAACGGTTCCGTATTTCACTGAAAGAATATTTCAGTGAATTAATGACATAAGGCTCGTATTTCTGTGTGCGATTTTGTTATAATTAAGTCTCTGATTTGATAGAGCAGTCTGACTGAGCGATGGTCGGCACCAGCAGGCTCGTAAGCATTCATTCAAACAGCACTTTTGTGCGTTCTGCCAGCAGCTCTTCGCAATGCTTTAAGCATTGTGCTGTTTATGACTTCAAGCCTATCAACTCCCGAGATTAGGCTGGTGTAACCGATGTGAAATGGCTAGCTAGTTAGCGGGGTGCGCACTAATAGCGTTTCAAACGTCACGTGCTCTGAGAATTGGAGTGGTTGTTCCCCTTGCTCCGCATGGGTAACGATGCTTCGAGGATGGCTGTTGTCGATGTGTTCCTGGTTCGAGCCCAGGTAGGGGCGAGGATGAGAGACGGAAGCTATACTGTTACACTGGCAATAAAGTGCCTATAAGATCATTCAAAAGTCAAAGGTATATGGAATACAAATGGTATAGAAATAGTCCTACAATTCCTAAAATAACTACAACCTAAAACTTCTTACCTGGGAATATTGAAGACTCATGTTAAAAGGAACCACCAGCTTTCATATGTTCTCATGTTCTGAGCAAGGAACTTAAACGTTAGCTTTCTTACATATTGCACATATTGCACTTTTACTTTCTTCTCCAACACTTTGTTTTTGCATTATTTAAACCAAATTGAACATGTTTAAATAAGTTAAAATAAGTACTCATTCAGTCTCGTTATAATTTTGGTCCTCCAATAATCGGTATCGGCGTTGAAAATAATAATCGGCCGACCACTACTCCAGAGATGTTCAATCGGGTTCAAGTCCGGGCTGTGGCTGGGCCACGCAATGACATTCAGAGACTTGTCCCGAAGCCACTCCTGTATTGTCTTGGTTGTGTGCTTAGGGTTGTTGTCCTGTTGGAAGGTGAACCAGTCTGAGGTCCTGAGAGCTCTGGAGCAGGTTTTCGTCAAGGATCTTTGTACTTTCCTCCATTCATCTTTTTCCTTGCTGCTGAAAAACATCCCCACCACATGATTCTGCCACCACCATGCTTCACCGTAGGGATGGTGCCAGGTGTCCTCCGGACGTGACACTTTGCATTCAGACCAAAAAGAGTTCAATCTTGGTTTCATCAGACCAGAGAGTCTAGTTTCTCATGGTCTGAGAGTCCTTTAGGCGCCTTCTGGCAAACTCCAAGCAGGCTGTCATGTGCATTTTACTGAGTGGCTTCCGTCTGGCCCCTCCATCATAAAAGGTCTGATTGGTGGAGTGCTGCAGAGATGGTTGTCCTTCTGGGTGGTTCTCCCATTTTCAAAGAGGATCTCTGGAGCTCTGTCAGAGTGACCATCTGGTTCTTGGTCACTTCCCTGACAAAGGCCCTTCTCCCCCGATTGCTCAGTTTGGCCGGGCGGCCAGCTCTAGGAATAGTATTGGTGTTTCCAAACTTCTTCAATTCAATAATGAGGAGGCCACTGTGTTCTTGAGGAACTTCAAATGCTAAAGAAATGTTTTGGTACCCTTCCCCAGATCTGTGCCTCGCACAATCCTGTCTCAGAGCTCTACAGACAATTCCTTCAACCTTGTTTTCTCTGATATGCACTGTACTTATGTAAATAAGGTATCTATTTATTTTTAATACATTTTCAGAAATTTCTTTGAAACCTGTTTTAGTTGTCATTATGGGGTAGTGTGTAAATTGATTATTTTTTTATTTAATCAATTTTAGAATAAGGTTGTAACGTAACAAAATGTGGGAAAAATCAAGG
Organism: Oncorhynchus masou masou; assembly: GCF_036934945.1. Lineage (NCBI taxonomy): Eukaryota > Metazoa > Chordata > Actinopteri > Salmoniformes > Salmonidae > Oncorhynchus > Oncorhynchus masou. The sequence goes on from NW_027005000.1 coordinate 75,368, forward strand.
AGTATGAATACTTTCCAAATGCACTGTAGGTAGAGAGAGTGAGAAACAGCAGCGGGGAGGGATCTGGTTACGGGACCACGTAGCACTCCGTATGGGCCGTTAAGTAACATCCTGCACACCCACAGCCTGGCGAAGTGCTGCCCTATAGGGTGAGGGGTAATACTGTCAAATCAATACATTCAGTGGGTGACACACTGCTTCAAGAGGGGATCTTTAACCCTGTACATACACTTGTGGGAATTGGTCTGTATGGACAGGGCTAAATTTAAAAAATTTCTTACAGAAGAAATATGGAAAGCAAATGCATAACCATGGTAACAATCAAAAGAAAGCCGTTTGGAGATTATGGGAAAATGATTCATCTAAAAGTGAGGACAACTGTTCACCTGACAAGATGGAATCCAAACATAACACGGTTGATTTTGTGTAGGGCTGTGGCGGTGTTGGAAGTTGAAGTTGGGGTCATTTGCCAAGTCAACCAGGATTGGAACATAGACTCAAAAGAAACCAGTGTCTTTTCTCTGCAACTTCACTATTACCATTACACTTTATCATCAATAGCATTTCAATTATTATTCAAGTTATTACTACCTCTAAATAGAAGTCTAGTATTCTAATTAAGAAATGTCAGATTGTCAATACCAAAATGTGACAATTTAACACACAGTCAAGAGCAAATATTTCTCCCTTCCTTAAAACATATTAAAAAACCTAGGCCTACCATAGGCTTTCTGAAACTAGGCTATGAGGTAATGAATTGGCAAGGAAAGTATGAAGAGGAGAAACAGATGTGATTGTCATACTATCATTAAAATAGCAACAAATAAAAAGGCTAAATGTCCATAGCCTATTTATCAGCGTTGATTAGTCTATCAAATTAAGAAACGATTCTGTGTCAAATTATACCATGCCAGGTTGGAGAGGACGGGCACATTGTCCATTTGACACAACATTGGCGCATTATAGGCCTCAGAGCCAGAACCACCTTGTCGACTGCTGTTGAATAATGAATAAATAGACACATCCAACCTTTTTAAAAAGATAAGAGTTATTCATCTATTAGCAAGGAATGATAAGGTGCAGTGTAGGCTAGAAGAACTCTAGCACTTCTACACCCCTGTGCATCGAGAGGTTGAGCTGCTGGAGCATCAAACAACCGTTGGAAAGAGGAGACGTAGACAGTTTAATAGACTAAGTCAGTAAAACAATTGCTTATAGTCATTAGTAAATACTCCCGCTATTAAACCAAGTTGATCTACCTTAAAGTTAATCTTAAATATTTCCCCTCAAAATGATTGTATGCCTATTTCAATGGTTGACCTTTATTTTATTTTCATATTTCATCCATAACTGTCAGTTACAGGGTTATTCAATTACCGTCACAGCCGTATTTATGTGCATTTTACAGTGACTGTTCTTTCTGATGCATTTGGGGCGGCAGGGTAGCCTAGTGGTTAGAGCGTTGGACTAGTAACCGGAAGGTTGCAAGTTCGAATCCCCAAGCTGACAAGGTACAAATCTGTCGTTCTGCAGGCAGTTAACCCACTGTTCCTGGGCCGTCATTGAAATTAATAATTTGTTCTTAACTGACTTGACTAGTTAAATAAAAAGGTAAAATAAAATTAAAATACATTTGTAATAATTTGGGGTAGGTGCAACATAAGACAAAAAAATGACAAGGTTTGAGTGAGAGGTCAAACTAGTGTCTCCAAGAGCCCACACCTCTCTAGTCTGCACAGTAAGTCATTGCAATGCACTTTTATGACTGAAAGAGGTCTTCAACAAAAAGGTGCATTTTGTTTTTAGCTCTCCTAGCTGTGCTGTTGAGGAACTAGGGCGCTCTGCAAGCACACTTGGTGTTTTGTTTGGAATACAGGCCTGCATCCCTGCCATCACACAATTACAGTTGTTGTTTACGTGATCCAAGGCAGTTCATAATGTTGGTGAACATAAGTGCATTCCGATGCGTGGTCTGTGGCAAATGTTGTCCATAATACAACAAACACAGGCTCATTGTGTTCAGGATAACCCAGGGTAAAACACCAGGTCATCTTGTAACTGTACATCAAATACAGCGATTATAAATGTTGACACTGACATGGACATGTTTTGACACTGTATATTCCATTCGTTTTATGATATGGAAGTGTGAAGTGCACATTTGGACTCCTGGGTGTTTGTCTTGTATGACATCAGTGGATTTATTATAATCCTTAATGTCTCATCTTTCAAAAATATTGTACACCGAGTCCTCTTCATTTACTCAGACAACAAAAAAATGCAGGAGGGATGGGGAAACTTCTTGTTGTGCGTCAAAAAGCCTTTTTGAAATATGACACGTTGGCTGGATTGACAACAAGTGTAGCTTTAATTTGCTATCTTGCATGTGTGATTTACTGAAAGTTTGATTTTTATAGTCATTTATTTGAATTTGGCGCTCTGCATTTTCCCTGGCTTTTGGCCAGGTGGGACCCTAGCATCCCACATATCCCAGAGAGGTTAACAAGAAGTTCATCTTTAAGCCGATGTATAACACTTGTATTTTTATGAATGTTTATTATGACTATTTCTGTATTTTGAATTTGGCGCTCTGCAATTTCACAGGATTTTGTCGTTGTGGGTCGCTAGTGGAACGCCTGCGCCAGGAAGATTAAAGAGAGAGCGGGTGGGAGGGAGCATGCGTATGAGCTGTACGACTCTGTATGCTACGTGTCTGTACTGTAGTGTAGCGTGTCAGAGGAGATAGAGCTGTATGCTGGTCCAGCACCATCTTACGGCCTACAGTGTCTCCCTGGCCTATCCCAGCAGCCCAGAGAAGAGAGACAGAGAGCGCGCGAGTGAGCAGAGAAGTCTGCCAAAGGAGTGAAGTGAATCATGAGCTTTTACCGTAAGGCATGAGTCACCCAGCCCACAGGCCTGGGCCTCTCGTTCTCTCATTTCACTCAGATTTCCTTATTTCTCCTTCTCTCCCTCTTTCCTTCTCTACCCTGCTCCCTGTCTTTATCTGTGCCAGACCAGTCCCACTCAGGCCCTGCCAGGTCTTCATCACTCCACCATTACAGGAAATAGCTCTGGTCAGCACAACTCAAAGCTCTTCAGACAGTACTAACACACAACAGAACTCTTTCAGAGACTCCCTCTAACCAGCAAACAAGAAAAACAAGTGCCAAAAATGTTACATTTTCAGAAAAAGGAAATGAAGGACAAACATGAAATCTTAACATGAAATGTATCTAGACTACAAACGTTTGAAACACTACACACAGACCAGTTTTTTCCAGATCAAAATGGGGCTTAGGTGGTGGGCGTGGCCAAACAAAACATTTAGAGGCCCTCCTGTTGGCCGCAGTGACAAAATGTAACTGTTTTAATGCCAATCTCCTGCAATTCTACACATTTTGCCATGGTTTACGCTAATCGGAGTGACTCAACATTATAACAAAGTCAATGGGGGCCTCATGCCATTACAAACATACTCCTGAAGGCATCATTTTTACACTTTAGATTCTCCCTGACTGTCTAGCTTTTATTTTGTTCCCATAGGTCCATTATCTTTTGGGTATACCTCCCATTTTGTTTTAGTTTACACTGAAAAGGTTTTTCCATTCAGAACATTATTTGCAAATATATATATATATATATATATATATATATATTTACTGTTTGGACACAGGCGGTACGAAGAGAAAAAAACTTGGGCGGTAGTGTTGTCACGATACCAGAATGTTGACTTCAATACAGATACCAGGTTTAGTACCACAATACTCAATTCCGTCACATCAAAAAAAGAAGGCATGTTCGCCAAAGTCCCAGACTGACACTGGATCCAGACAGATAAACTCAGCTACTGCTCTGTTGGGCATCTTTACAGTTGAATATTTTTCAGAGACAGCCATGTATGCATAATCCAGCGTTTCCCAAACTCGGTCCTCGGTACCCCAAGGGGTGCAAGTTTTTATTTTTGTATCTCTATTGATAATCTGGGTAAATCATGTGGCCGAGGCCTATTCACAATATAGGTGAATGCATATTCAATAGTGTTTGCATGCATTATTTAGCATGTTGGCTGATTTTCATGGGGCTACAGAAGACAAATGATCAGTTTCCCCTTCTATTTGGGCCTTGTTTTCTTGTACTGATCAACAGAATTTGCATAGAAGTAAGTTATTTTATAAAAGTGTGCGCTTTTAACCAGTAATGACATCATTCATGAGGCAAGAGGGGGGAGGCCAGTTGAAGCCATATTCACACACACACAGTCAGTTTGCAGAGGCAACAGAATCTTTTGGAGAGACCGAATAAGTGAATTAATAAAGTTTTGTTGGCATTCATCTTTGCAATCAGCATATTTTGCTTTATAGTTTGCATATTATCACAAACAAAGAACTAGGGTAGTGAATAGATGCTACAGTAGTTGCCCCACTAAAAGTGTTGTGATTATGCTGCGGGACTTAGGGGTTATTTGTGGTTTAGTACGGTACCCTGCATCACTACTTCATTGCTCCAGACCAGCGCAAGGGGAGTTAGAGCACTGATTACGCGTTTGGGTCCCAAGGCGCTACTGTGTCTCTGTAGTACTGTAGCTTACACCCGACCAGTCATGTTGTACAAGACACTGCATCCCAGTGCAAGCTGTGTTGCTACAGATGCTGGTTCAACACCCGTGCCAGCCTCGACTGGAAGACCCATGAGATGACTGTAGGTTTTTGGTTTCTCTCCCTCTAAAAACAGAAATAATTCTAAATAACAAACTGGTTTTATTTATAAATTAGTAACAATGTCTCACCCCATGTTCCAGAATGGCACTTTTCCCCCTTGCTCATTTTACGTTATTTGAATATTACATCTTTTCTTTTCTTTAAACAAAGCGATGATGATGATTAATTTAGATCTAAAAGCCTCTTGGATATTCTCACAGATATATCATTAACCCTGTTATTTGCAGGACAATACAAACTCAGCAAAAAAAGAAACGTCCCGTTTTCAGGACCCTGTCTTTCAAAGATCATTCGTAAAATCCAAATAACTTCACAGATCTTCATTGTAAAGTGTTTAAACACTGTTTTCCGAGGAGGAGGACTGCAGATGTGGCCAGGGCAATAAATTGCAATGTCCGTACTGTGAGACACCTAAGACAGCTACAGCTACAGGGAGACAGGACGGACTGCGGATCATCCTCGCAGTGGCAGACCACGTGTAACAACACCTGCACAGGATCGGTACATCCGAACATCACACCTGTGGGACAGGTACAGGATGACGACAACAACAAGTTACACCAGGAACTCATAATCCCTCCATCAGTGCTCAGACTGTCCGCAATAGGCTGAGAGGCTGAACTGAGGGCTTGTAGGCCTGTTGTAAGGTAGGTCCTCACCAGACATCATCATTGTCAACAATGTCGCCTATGAGCACAAACCCCCCGTCGCTGGACCAGACAGGACTGGCAAAAAGTGCTCTTCACTGACGAGTCACGGTTTTGTCTCACCAGAGATGATGGTCGGATTTGCGTTTATCGTCGAAGGAATGAGCATTACACCGAGGCCTGTACTCTGGAGTGGGATCGATTTGGAGGTGGAGGGTCCGTCATGGTCTGGGGCGGTGAGTCACAGCATCCTTAGACTGCATACAATGACAACAAGCTCTATCTCAACGCTGTGCGTTACAGGGAAGACATCCTCCTTCCTCATGTGGTACCCTTCCTGCAGGCTCATCCGACATGACCCTCCAGCATGACAATGCCACCAGCCGTACTCTTAGTTCTGTGCGTGATTTCCTGCAAGACAGGAATGTCAGTGTTCTGCCATGGCCAGCGAAGAGCCCGGATCTCAATCCCATTGAGCACGCCTGGGACCTGTTGGATCTGAGGGTGAGGGCTAGGGCCATTCCCCCGAGAAATGTCAGGGAACTTGCAGGTGCCTTGGTGGAAGAGTGAAGTAACAGCAAGAACTGGCAAATGTGGTGGCGTCCATGAGGAGGAGATGCACTGCAGTATTTAATGCAGCTGGTGGCCACATAAGATACTGACTGTAACTTTTTATTTTGACCCCCCCCTTTGTTTAGGGACACATTATTCTATTTCTGTTAGTCACATGTCTGTGGAACTTGTTCAGTTTATGTCTCAGTTGTTGAATCTTATGTTCATACAAATATTTACAAATGTTAAGTTTGCTGAAAATAAAATGGATGTTTCTTTTTTTTCTGAGTTTATATTGGTCATGGCTCCCGAGTGGCGCACAATGGGATTGCCTTGCAGTTCTCCAGCTGTATCCACTGAAATAGCGGTGGGCACGCAAGGTTCATGGCACGAGGGCATGGGGCACAGGATGGGCGGTAGAGCCACGCACAGAAGACGGACCTAGCCCATGTGGAAGGGAGGAGGAGGAAGGGGAGGGAGGGTGGACCCCCACCCCGCCCCACTGGGTAGCACAGAGCAACACTTTAAGCGGCATTGCAATAATAATGGCGCTGACGAGGGAAACAATCCCACTCTTCTTAGTGCCATTCTGCACGTTCAAACTAAAACCACGTAAATAATAATGGCATGAAAAATTTGGAGGGCCTTAATTAATTCAGATAACAAATCGCTCACTTTCATTTGGGCCTACCGAGTGGCGCAGCTGTCTAAGACACTGCATCGCAGTGCAAAATGCATTGCTACAGATGCAGGTTTGATACCCGTGTCGGCCGCCACCGGGAGATTCATGAGGCGGCTTTTGGTTTTAATTCATTCATTCATTCATTCATTTAGAATCCCCCAATATGTAATTATTGGCGGAGAGTCACGTCATATTTTTCAATATACTGTAGGCCTACCGTAGGCGACATGAGTCTCACTAGTGTTGAGTAATGTGCTGTTAAAAGTGGTGTAGGTCTTATTCATTTAAAGAGCATATTGAAGTTAGAAGCAATAGGATTTGAAGAAATAGCCTCCAACTATTTTAGCACCATTTTTGCGCTGCTCTAAGACAAGCATAGGGACCGGTCTTGATAAATTTATTTTCAGTACTGGTTAGAAGACTACAATTATAGAATTAGGGTGTAGAAATGTTGTGCTTTTAGTGTAACCTTTATTTAACTAGGCAAGTCAGTTAAGAACAAATTATTATTTACAAGAACAGCCTACTCCTTCCTCCCCTTCAGGGAATTGAACCCCAGACTCCCGTGTGCCAGCACGACACAGGGATTCTTTAGTTGAATAGCCTAGTACTGTAGCCTACTCCCGAATGTCACGTTGTACAGCGCCATATTTTCTGTTCCATTGTTATTTATTTAAAAAGTATATTGAAGATAGAAGCAATAGGATTTGAAGCAATAGCTATTTCAGCATCCTTTCGCGTTGCTATGAAACAACACGGGGACTGGTCTTGACAGATTTTTATTTTCACTGAATCTCCGTTTGGGTATTGGTTACACTACAATTAGGGTGAGGAAATGTTATGCCCCTTAGATATTAATTTAGAATCCTCCAATCCTCTTATGCTCTTAGTACTGTAGCATACTCCTGACTGTCACGCTGTACAGCGACATATTTTCCGTTCCATCCTAACGGAAACCCTGAGGGTTTCATTTTTCTTGGAATAGAAGCACCATAATATTAATCAAATTAATTACGCTAAATTTCTTAAAAACAATCCCATATACTATGCTCTTACAGAAAAGATTTTAAATTCTCTAGTAATGCCAATATTGAAGACTATCAAATGCTTCTCAAAGATGCCCTCTGGTGGTCAAACTAACACTAACTTGCATTAATGGTAAAACTGGCTGACAATTAAATAACGTAGCACAGAATCCTGCATCAGCCTGCAAGGAATGCTGCAGTATGACGCAACTTTTAAAGGAGGAACCACTGTAGCTTCAGCTGTAAGCTAGCAGGGTAGCCTAGTGTTTAGAGCGTTGGACTAGTAACCGGAAGGTGACAAGGTACGAATCTGTCATTCTGCCCCTGAACAGGCAGTTAACCCACTGTTCCTAGGCCATTGAAACTAAGAATTTGTTCTTAACTAACTTGCCTAGTTAAATAAAGGTAAAAAAACTGTTCATAGTGTTCCTGATGGAGACAGTGTAACTGTTCATAGTGTTCCTGATGGAGACAGTTTAACTGTTCTGATGGAGACATAACTGTTCATGTTCCTGATGGAGACAGTTGAACTGTTCAAAGTGTTCCTGATGGAGACAGTTTAACTGTTCTAGTGTTGCCTGTAAAGTGCTGCATCATTCAAGTCTGTTAACTTCTGTGGAGCTAACATGATACAGCCCAGACTCCCAGTACAGTATGAGTGGGGAGCTAACATGATGCAGCCCAGACTCCCAGTACAGTATGAGTGTGATGGAGACAGTTTAACATGATGCAGCCCAGACTCCCAGTACAGTATGAGTGTGGAGCTGACATGATGTAAGTCCCATAGTGTTCCTGATGGAGACTGTAACTGTTCCAGACTCCCAGTACAGTAACTGATGTGGAGCTAACATGATGTAGCCCAGACTCCCAGTTAACTGTTCATAGTGGGAGCTAACATGATGTTCATAGCCCAGACTCCCAGTACAGTATGAGTGTGGAGCTAACATGATGTAGCCCAGACTCCCAGTACAGCATGAGTGTGGAGCTAACATGATGTAGCCCAGACTCCCAGTACAGTATGAGTGTGTAGCTAACATGATGTAGCCCAGACTCCCAGTACAGTATGAGTGATGAGACAGCTAACATGATGCAGCCCAGACTCCCAGTACAGTATGAGTGTGTAGCTAACATGATGTAGCCCAGACTCCCAGTACAGTATGAGTGTGGAGCTAACATGATGAGCCCAGATCCCAGTACAGCCTGAGTGGAGCTAACAGACTCCCAGTACAGTATGAGTGAACATGATGCCCAGAGCTAACATGATGCAGCCCAGACTCCCAGTACAGTATGAGTGTGTAGCTAACATGATGTAGCCCAGACTCCCAGTACAGTATGAGTGTGGAGCTAACATGATGTAGCCCAGACTCCCAGTACAGCATGAGTGTGGAGCTAACATGATGTAGCCCAGACTCCCAGTACAGTATGAGTGTGGAGCTAACATGATGCAGCCCAGACTCCCAGTACAGGCTAAGTGGAGCTAACATGATGTAGCCCAGACTCCCAGTACAGTATGAGTGTGGAGCTAACATGATGCAGCCCAGACTCCCAGTACAGCATGAGTGGGGAGCTAACATGATGTAGCCCAGACTCCCAGTACAGTATGAGTGGGGAGCTAACATGATGTAGCCCAGACTCCCAGTACAGTATGAGTGTGGAGCTAACATGATGTAGCCCAGACTCCCAGTACAGTATGAGTGGGGAGCTAACATGATGCAGCCCAGACTCCCAGTACAGTATGATGATGTGCCCAGGGAGCTATGAACATGATGTAGCCCAGACTCCCAGTACAGTATGAGTGTGGAGCTAACATGATGTAGCCCAGACTCCCAGTACAGTATGAGTGTGGAGCTAACATGATGCAGCCCAGACTCCCAGTACAGGCTAAGTGGAGCTAACATGATGTAGCCCAGACTCCCAGTACAGGCTAACATGATGGAGCTCCCAACATGATGATAGCCCAGACTCCCAGTACAGGCTATGAGTGGAGCTAACATGATGTAGCCCAGACTCCCAGTACAGGCTAAGTGGAGCTAACATGATGTAGCCCAGACTCCCAGTACAGGCTAAGTGGAGCTAACATGATGACTCCCAGCCCAGACTCCCAGTACAGGCTAAGTGGAGCTAACATGATGCAGCCCAGACTCCCAGTACAGACTAAGTGGAGCTAACATGATACAGCCCAGACTCCCAGTACAGGCTAAGTGGAGCTAACATGATGTAGCCCAGACTCCCAGTACAGTATGAGTGTGGAGCTAACATGATGTAGCCCAGACTCCCAGTACAGGCTAAGTGGAGCTAACATGATGTAGCCCAGACTCCCAGTACAGGCTAAGTGGAGCTAACATGATGTAGCCCAGACTCCCAGTACAGGCTAAGTGGAGCTAACATGATGTAGCCCAGACTCCCAGTACAGGCTAACATGATGTAGCCCAGACTCCCAACATGATGTGTGGAGCTAACAGAGCCCAGACTCCCAGTACAGTATGAAGTGGAGCTAACATGATGTAGCCCAGACTCCCAGTACAGGCTAAGTGGAGCTAACATGATGTAGCCCAGACTCCCAGTACAGGCTAAGTGGAGCTAACATGATGTAGCCCAGACTCCCAGTACAGGCTAAGTGGAGCTAACATGATGTAGCCCAGACTCCCAGTACAGGCTAAGTGGAGCAGGCACGGTGCACTCGCACTATAAGGTGGACATTGGCTGCGCTGATAGACAGACTTGATCAATGAGACACATTTGACAGAAGTACCGGAAATAAAATAAATTCTATTCCCGAACCATTTTTCATGTTCTAGTATTGAAAAAGTACAGAATGGTCGGTATACCATGCAACACTATTAGGCGGCCCGCCCAATACTTTTCTATGCAGAAAAAAACCCTGCAGACACAAACTTTACTTATAGTACCTAAGTATGACTGAGTTGAAATCTTTAGACTGGTCTTCAGGTTGTTTAAAATCAGATCCAATCTCTCTCACACATGCCAGCTGTGTTTACTCTCCGCCCCTCCACAGTGGCCCCCTGCTGTAATTTACTCTCTATATTTAGAATCCCAGGCCAGGTAGAGCACATTCAAACAAACAACGAACACAACAACAGATCCTCCCACACAGCGGTGCACACTGCCCTGCAGGTGAACTAGACAGCAGTCTGAAGCACAGTGTGATACACAGCAGACCCAAGGAAACAGGCAAGGAAACAACAATGGCATACACTATACATATCTAAAAGGAGAATGCAAAGTGGCAAACTAAACAAAATACGGGGAAAACACTTGAACTACCATCAATATAAGATATGAATCCCGGAAAAGCTCCACTGAATAAAATGTACAACACATAATCATAGAGAAAACAAGTTGGACTGTCGACTGTGGTCAAGTTCAGGGTTGTGGAACATTCCCAGAGGTCAAAAGGTCACAAAGGAAAAAGCTCAAAGTAAAGTGCTAACCTGTGTGCGATGCACCAGAGGATTTCTGACTCGAGTCAGGTTCGGGGCGTCCTGGTACAGTTGGAAGGGTCCCAGGGGGCAGCGGCTGACCCCTCTTCAGCAGCTGCTTGTGCTCCTGCTGGCGGAAGCGCGGAGGGATCTCTCTTGGCGGGTAACGCTGTTGGGCGGGCGAGGGCTGGGACTGCTGCTGGGCACTGGAGGGGGCGCGCTTGCCATTACTGCCACTGCTGCTGGTGGGGGGCACAGACGGGGTGGCACTGGGGTTGGCGGGGGGAGGAGGGGTGGGGCCGGGCTTGGCTGAGTCTGGCACTGTGGAGGGAAGAGAGAGGAGGCAGGAAGTCAAGGCACCGGGCAGAAGCTGATTTTGATTTATTCACACACACACACACACACATATTCACACATCCACATGCTTAGCAGTCTATTGATGATACCGAGGCATCATCAGCTCACCATCCCTCGCTCTTAAGCATTAGTAGGCTTAAGGCAAAGCCCACTAACTGATCTTAGATCAGTGTTTATAAGGACAATCACATCCTAACCCTGGAAAAAGAGGGCAGTTTTAGAGCTACTCTTCCCTCTGTAACCCCCCCACCCATCCTACTGACCTAATCTTGACTTCTCCTTCTCACATTTATATTCCACCCTGACCGTCTATTATGTCTACGCTTCCAGCCCCCATGACAAACTCCACTCACCCACTTCCTCATTCTAGCATTAACATAAGCCAGCTAGCACTGTTTAGCATGGTATGCTAGCTAATTACTCAACTCATTAATTTCCTCAGCTCAGTAAAAGCTAGCAAGCACCATTAAGCATGTTTGCAAAGTACTATTTTCATGTATTGCCTCAACTGTTTCAGCTTCTTAGCAGCCTAGCATGCTAAGTACTGTACTCATTAATTTCCGGGCTCAATATTAGCAGTTTTGTAGGCTAGCACCTCAAGTATTAGCAACAGAGGGGAAGTGCTCAAAAAGGTCAGGGCTCAATCAGTATGAGAGGCCAAGTAGCAAGAGGATCAGATTTGGAACGACAGGCATCAGGTGCATTATGGAAACGAGATGTATTCTGGTCATAATCTCTGTACTGGTGCTTACATAATAAATGTGATAGTCAGCAAAGAGCCTACTGCCGCTCTGCCATTTAATTCATTAAATGCATGATCATTTTTACCATGCTAGTAAATTATCATCGTTTTATTTTCGGGCACTAGAAAGGTCCTCCTGAAATGGACTCAAGCATGGGGCAGAGCACTAACCTATTATACCAAGTAAAAGAGATGCTTGTAAGTCGCTCTGGATAAGAACATCTGCTCAATTACCAATATGTTAATGCATGTGTAAGTGTATTGAGTAGAAAACATGGTGAGGGTAAAAGACAAAGGGTTAAAAACACAGCAAAAGAAGCTGACTATACCGCGCTCTGAAAAATTCCGTAGAAACAGATTATTGATTCATTGTTTTATGTTCCACTGTTTTGTTATGCTTCCCCAAAAAATTATTCACCAAAATTGTGATTGAAATAACTTGGGAATAGAGGAGTGCTCACAGACACACGTTGACAGTAGTGGGATGCAGTCTAAACAAAGACATGCCTGTTAAATCACACAGCCAGAGGGAGCAAGAGAGAAAGATCTGGCATGGCAACACTAGTAAAAACATCACCAGGATCCAGCAACACAGACCAGAAGCCAAACAAACTAGCGTGAGATTGTGATGTGTTTTACAGTACGAGAGAATCAATGTGTGAGACAGGAAACAATCCTGTGGCTAAATATTCTCACAAAGTAAAAAGCTCATTATAAACTGGGTGGTTTGAGCCCTGAATGCTGACTGGCGGACAGCTGTGGTATATCAGACCATATACCACGGGTATGACATTTTTTTTTTTACTGCTCTAATTACATTGGTAACCAGTTTATGATAGCAATAAGGCACCTCGGGGGGGGTTGTGGTATTGCGTTGTGCCCAAGAACAGCCCTTGGCCGTGGTATATTGCCCATATACCACACACTCCCCCAGGCCTTATTGATTAAGTAACCCACAGAGAATCATGTGTGGGTTCTGCGTACGCCGCTGTATGGGAACGGTGCTGCTCCATTGACCACAGCCCAATGTTTGTGCAGTGAACGGTGAACAGCTCACACACAGTTATGTAACCGGGAGGCCCACAGCAAGGGGGAAGAGCACAGAACGGTGTCATACAAAAACATGTATTTAACCTTTATTTTAGCAGGGAGTCATACTGAGACCAAGGTCTCTTATAAAGAGGCCTGTAATTACAAAAATATACACATTAATACAACATGAAAAGCAGAGATACACAACACAGTCATAGAAAACAAACAAACATACATTTTTTCACAAGTAAGGTGCAAAGAAACTAACTGCAGATTTACCTAACTGTGTAGAGACAAAAGGAATTTCCAGAGTTAGCCATCCCTGAGACTGGGGTAACCCCATTTTTTTGGCCAGAATTTCTGACGACCCCACCCCGCCCCAAATCGAAACAACCTTAAAATAAAAAAGTACATTTAGATTCACATCCACAAATAACCTTCAATTCAAATATCTTATCGAAGCACCAATAAATACCTTTAGTCAATGATAGATTATTAGAAAAATACTTTCTCAATACGTTTGCATTAGGGAAGACACCGGTTAATCGGTTAGCCCCCAAAAACACATTTGACCGGTCTTGCTTATCGGTCTAGAGTAAATTTGCATAATTTTGTGGAATGAAAAAAAATTGGTTCGTGTGTATTTGTTAGTCGTCATGCATTTTAATTTATCACACGTGCACAGCATACACAGGCGAGTTTGAGGAGCGGAATAGCCTACCATCTGTCAGACAGCACAAGAGTAGCTCCTCAGAAAGCCTGCGTAGGCTACTGCAGTGAATTCAGCAGCATAGGCTATAGCCTGTCTACCGTTGACTATCAGCACATCAGCCACCACTTTGCAGTGCGAGGTTGAAACCTGAACGTTTTCACTTTACGTCACATAAATCAGTCTTCTCTTGCTTCAAAGTAGCCTTGTGAAAACCCATCCATAGAAACGGGGAGGCAATTCTTTTATTGGTTTTCATATCAACATTCTTTTGTTGTCCAGAAGCCAAATGCATTATCCTAGTCATATTAGCAACCCATCATAGTAGCTGCTATTAGATTCCCCCTCTTTCTACGTTTCTAAAAGAGATGTTCATCCCTGTCACATATGGAACTGCTCACATTAGGTGTTCTGTTGAGAATGGTGTTTCCCGCTAATTACATTTGGGTAAATCTTTGAAAATTAAGTTTTATTAGGTGCTTCATAATAGAAGTTGCGTGTTCAATAACAGGCTATATGCAATAACAGGCTTCATCAATAAGTGCATTGATGACGTCGTCTCCACAGTGACCGTACATGCGTACGTACGTACGTACAACAATAGTGCCCTCAAAGCTCATCAATAAGCTAAGGACCCTGGGACGAAACACATCCCTCTGCAACTGGATCCTGGACTTCCTAACGGGCCGCCCCCAGGTGGTAAGGGCAGGTAGCAACACATCTGCCACGCTGATCCTCAACACAGGGGCCCCTCAGGGGTGCGTGCTCAGTCCACTCCTGTACTCCCTGTTCACTCATGACTGCACGGCCAGGCACGACTCCAACGCCATCATTAAGTTCTGATGACAGTGGTAGGCCTGATCACCAATAACGATGAGACAGCCTATAGGGAAGAGGTCAGAGACCTGGCCGTGTGTGGCCAGGACAACAACCTCTCCCTCAACATAATCAAGACAAAAGGAGATGATTGTGGACTAAAGGAAAAAGAGGACGCCCCCATTCTCATCGACGGGGCTGTAGTGGAGCAGGTTGAGAGCTTCAAGTTCCTTGGTGTCCACATCACCAACAAACTAACATGGTCCAAGCACACCAAGACAGTCATGACAAAACCCATTCCCTCTCAGGAGACTGAAAAGATTTGGCATGGGTCCTCAGATCCTCAAAAGGTTCTACAGCTGCACCATCGAGAGCATTCTGACTGGTTGCATCACTGCCTGGTATGGCAACTGCTTGGCCTCCTACAGCAAGATACTAGAGGGTAGTGCGTACGGCCCAGTACATCACTGGGGCAAAGCTTCCTGACATCCAGGCTGTGTCAGAGGAAGGCCCTAAAAATTGTCAAAGACTCCAGCCACCCTAGTCATAGACTGCTCTCTCTGCTACCGCACAGCAAGCGGTACTGGAGGACCAAGTCTAGGTCCAAGAGGCTACGAAACAGCTTCTATCCCCCAAGCCATAAGACCCCTGAACATCTAATCAAATGGCTTCACAGACTATTTGCATTGCCCCTCCCCCTCATTTACACTGCTGCTACTCTTTAGTTATCATCTATGCAAAGTCACTGTAATAACTCTACCTACATGTACCCCTCTGTATATAGTCCCGCCATTGTTATTTTACTGCTGCTCTTTAATTACTTGTTACTTTTATTTCTTATTCATATTTGTACTGCATTGTTGTGTCGGGGCTCATAAGAGAGTATTTCACTGTAAGGTCTACACCCGTTGTATTCGACGCATGTGACTAATAACGTTTGCTTTGATTTTTAAAATTTGATTGGTTCTCCCTCTGCCCCCGCAGCAGAGCATCATTGTGGGCTACAGCTGTTGCCACCAGCCCCCTGACCAGCTCCAGCTCTACCTCAGCCTGCCTGTAGCATAGGAACCAGGCAGGAAAGCTCGAGCTAGAGTGTGCCTCGCATCAGACTTCTCTCTCTCTACCTCTCCTCTACCCCTCCTCGTTCATCCATTCCTCATTGTTTATAGCCAAAGATGGCTACATTAGGCCAAGCAGATGGAAGGCACATACATTACGCTGCCTAATTCTCCCTGCTGCTGATTCAGAGGGGATTTTCCTGTTAAAACTGGGAGTATTCTACGTCCCGCCTTTAAACAGTATTAGAGTGATGGTGGTCTCTCTGACGTAGATGCTTCTGGAAGTACTGGGGACGGGTGGAGGGAGCAAAGAGGCGGGGCTAGCGGTCTGTTCTCTGGCTACACCAATCACAACATGGTGCAGAGAATAGTGTGTGTCACAGTCCCACCACCCCCATGTCTGTCTATCTGTGTCTGTCTGAATCCAGCCCTCCCTCTAATCCACTTACAATTAGAGCACTATTCTTCCTCTGCACCCCTATTCTTCCTCTGCACCCCTATTCTTCCTCTGCACCCCTATTCTTCCTCTGCACCCCTATTCTTCCTCTAAAAACAGAGTCTATGAGGTGTGATGAATACAGTGAAAGAGATGGAAAATAGTAGATGGAAAGCGAGAAGAAAAAAGAGATTACACAGTTCTAAGCTGTGTGATGAGCCTGTTTGGTAAGATACACAGTCGTCAGCTGGAGAGAGTTGTGTGGATTCCCAGTTCATCAAAGATGCACATCAAACTACGGCCCTGAGACCCTACAGCCTCACGCAAAGGAAGGGAATGGGATCCCATTTTATACTTTAAAAGAGCCCTTCATTTTCTGACGATCTCACACACACCCACCCACCAGGGGTCACGTTAGAGTTCAAAAATCTGCATTTTCAAAACACAATCAAAAAAATATAAATAAAATAAACATTTGTGTTTCAAACCATTTCACCTGCATTTTATTTTGAACGTTTTTTGCTTCAATAGTGATTGGGGTGCAACTATAATTTTCATTCACAGAAAAGATATTAGTGCAGCACATTCAGCAGAAAGTAGCATCATTTTCATCAGATGACAGAAGTGCATAGCTATTTGGCTCGTAGCCACACAAGTAAAAAAAGGAGGCCAAATGTCTGAAGTTTGAGGTGCCCTTAATCTGTCTGTCTCAGTGTCTGTGTGTGTTCGCACCATGCAGACTGCTCTCCACTCATCAAAATCGGGCCATACACACACACACAATTATAGGCTTTTCCATAGCTTACGTCTTTAAAATCGGCCAGAGAGAGGAACTGAATGGAGAGCTTTCATACCCGAGGCCTCGACAACAGCTCACACTGCTCTAAACAGGCTACTATTGCCCAATGTTGGGGGGGGTGGACGACGACACATGGGTAGATCGGAGAGATTAATTGCTAGGGCTTCTCTGCTATAATGGGCTGTGTTCAGGAGAGAAAGTGTTCAACTCCATTTCACAGCAGTGGCGGGTCTTGGAAAGCAAGTCACTACAAGTGTTGACTTTAATACTGTGGCATATTGGGTTCAGGGAAGCTATGGATGTAAAAATAGAATGCAGCCAAGAAAAGGATGGGATGTGTCATGGCCTTACCAAGATGGCAGCGTGCAATAGAGCTGAATACATTATTGAATAGCTTCACAATGCAGACCAATGAATGACAGTCAATGTTGGCAAAAAACAACAACATCTGTTGCTTACAGGTAACGTCAGTCATATAGATACCAGGCCTAATCAGAACCACATGAGCTAGTCGATTAATCACAGAAGAATACTGTATAAAGATACTGATCTGAAAATAAGATCAGATGAGAGACTGAGGTTAATGTAACAATCATATAAGAACGAGAGTGTGTGTGCATTTACACGCATGTATCCGTCCATGTTTGTGTGTGGAGTGTGTCTCTCCCTTAGGGTCTCTGAAGGGCTCGTCTGTCTCCGCCTCCTCTCCTCAGCGTGTTGAGCTGAGCTGCCATACTGAGCAGAGGGCCTCAGAGGGGAGGTGGAGATGATAGGGCTTAATTAATCCTGATTAAATATGGGGCTGGAGTTTAGAGGAACAGCTCTCTCCTAGGTCTCCTGATCCCTCAGAGGTCTGAGAGGCAGGAGGGCTGTAGTTTAGAGGAACAGCTCTCTCCTAGGTCTCCTGATCCCTCAGAGGTCTGAGAGGCAGGAGGGCTGTAGTTTAGAGGAACAGCTCTCTCCTAGGTCTCCTGATCCCTCAGAGGTCTGAGAGGCAGGAGGGCTGTAGTTTAGAGGAACAGCTCTCTCCTAGGTCTCCTGATCCCTCAGAGGTCTGAGAGGCAGGAGGGCTGTAGTTTAGAGGAACAGCTCTCTCCTAGGTCTCCTGATCCCTCAGAGGTCTGAGAGGCAGGAGGGCTGTAGTTTAGAGGAACAGCTCTCTCCTAGGTCTCCTGATCCCTCAGAGGTCTGAGAGGCAGGAGGGCTGTAGTTTAGAGGAACAGCTCTCTCCTAGGTCTCCTGATCCCTCAGAGGTCTGAGAGGCAGGAGGGCTGTAGTTTAGAGGAACAGCTCTCTCCTAGGTCTCCTGATCCCTCAGAGGTCTGAGAGGCAGGAGGGCTGTAGTTTAGAGGAACAGCTCTCTCCTAGGTCTCCTGATCCCTCAGAGGTCTGAGAGGCAGGAGGGCTGTAGTTTAGAGGAACAGCTCTCTCCTAGGTCTCCTGATCCCTCAGAGGTCTGAGAGGCAGGAGGGCTGTAGTTTAGAGGAACAGCTCTCTACCAGGTCTCCTGATAACTCATATAGAGTTCTAAAAGGCAGGAGGTCTGTAGTTTAGAGGAACAGCTCTCTCCCAGGTCTCCTGATCCGTCAGAGGCAGGAGGTCTGTAGTTTAGAGGAACAGCTCTCTACCAGGTCTCCTGATAACTCTAGAGTTCTAAAAGGCAGGAGGTCTGTAGTTTAGAGGAACAGCTCTCTCCCAGGTCTCCTGATAACTCATATAGAGTTCTAAAAGGCAGGAGGTCTGTAGTTTAGAGGAACAGCTCTCTACCAGGTCTCCTGATAACTCATATAGAGTTCTAAAAGGCAGGAGGTCTGTAGTTTAGAGGAACAGCTCTCTCCCAGGTCTCCTGATCCGTCAGAGGCAGGAGGTCTGTAGTTTAGAGGAACAGCTCTCTACCAGGTCTCCTGATAACTCATATAGAGTTCTAAAAGGCAGGAGGTCTGTAGTTTAGAGGAACAGCTCTCTCCCAGGTCTCCTGATAACTCATATAGAGTTCTAAAAGGCAGGAGGTCTGTAGTTTAGAGGAACAGCTCTCTACCAGGTCTCCTGATAACTCATATAGAGTTCTAAAAGGCAGGAGGTCTGTAGTTTAGAGGAACAGCTCTCTCCCAGGTCTCCTGATAACTCATATAGAGTTCTAAAAGGCAGGAGGTCTGTAGTTTAGAGGAACAGCTCTCTCCAGGTCTCCTGATAATCATATAGAGTTCTAAAAGGCAGGAGGTCTGTAGTTTAGAGGAACAGCTCTCTCCCAGGTCTCCTGATAACTCATATAGAGTTCTAAAAGGCAGGAGGTCTGTAGTTTAGAGGAACAGCTCTCTACCAGGTCTCCTGATAACTCATATAGAGTCTAAAAGGCAGGAGGTCTGTAGTTTAGAGGAACAGCTCTCTCCCAGGTCTCCTGATAACTCATAGGTCTGAGTTCTAAAAGGCAGGAGGTCTGTAGTTTAGAGGAACAGCTCTCTACCAGGTCTCCTGATAACTCATATAGAGTTCTAAAAGGCAGGAGGTCTGTAGTTTAGAGGAACAGCTCTCTCCCAGGTCTCCTGATCCGTCAGAGGCAGGAGGGCTGTAGTTTAGAGGAACAGCTCTCTCCCAGGTCTCCTGATCCGTCAGAGGCAGGAGGGCTGTAGTTTAGAGGAACAGCTCTCTCCCAGGTCTCCTGATCTGTCAGAGGCAGGAGGTCTGTAGTTTAGAGGAACAGCTCTCTCCCAGGTCTCCTGATCCGTCAGAGGCAGGAGGTCTGTAGTTTAGAGGAACAGCTCTCTGAGGGCTCCTGATAACTCATATAGAGTTCTAAAAGGCAGGAGGGCTGTAGTTTAGAGGAACAGCTCTCTCCCAGGTCTCCTGATCCGTCAGAGGCAGGAGGTCTGTAGTTTAGAGGAACAGCTCTCTGAGGGCTCCTGATAACTCATATAGAGTTCTAAAAGGCAGGAGGACTCAAATCACCTTGGTCTGACTACTGTATATTGAAATGGCACTATACTTTTATTCAACAATTTAAAACATTTTAAAGATGCACTATGCAGATATCACCCCACCTTTTCCTGGTTTCTAAAATTCTAATAGTTTGCCTAATTTCAGTTTGTGACAAAACAAGCAATGTAGAGAATCATTGTACCATTTCAACCGCTATGAAATATATTTTCCATAACCCAAAATATTGTATTTACAGCTGGTGTACAAAACCGAAAGTAAAATATGCAAAAACAACACTTAAGAATGGGAACCATAGAAATAGCACACATAGAACAGATACAGTATACCGCTTCTTAGACTTGATTTAAATGAGAATGACTGATCTATAACACACATGTCTATGTAGATTTGGTCAGGTTGCCCAAAACGTTACATAAGGCTTTGAGTGTTTGTGTGCACCCAAGATGGAGGCCAGACAGACAGGATGAAGGCACAGGGACTGGAGCTGGTTCAGGTCAGCAGGACAGGAGACTTCTCTTTCACACACACCATTTCCCCACCATAAAACATTGGTGGAATGTGCTGGGGAGTAGCTGCAGCTGGTGGCTGGGAGAGAGAGAGAGACCTGTTCAGAGGTGGAACTCTCAGTCACACACACACACAGGTAGGAGTGTGTGTGACAAAGTGTCAATGTTATACAACTGACCTAATGAGAGATCCAACTGGCCCACTGCGTCCCCTATTCCAGTAACCCATTAAGTCCAACTCCTCTACCTGACTGCCCAGTTTCCTACACTCCACTGCTACTTCACCTGCCCACTCAACCCTGCCTGTCCACCCCATCCATCATCCCACCACAACTCCCTCAGCAGCCAGCGCAAGCCTTACACTCAGCCTGCTCGCCTCAACGTACACAGCTATAGATTCATGTCTTCCTGAAGGTAGTGTGGGTTATGGAGTGGTCGCTGGAAATGTGGGCTTTGGCTTGGACAACCTAGGAGTAGGTATTAACATGGATAACTGGGATCCCGGGACTGGTCAGTTTCCCCAAAAACAAAATGACAAGACCTGGAAAATTAGCCTACAACATTTCCCCCCCAACGTCGCATTAATGCAATTCCACAAAATACACAACATGTGCAGCACACACATAATTAACACTGGGGGACTGCACACGCTGCCCACACACAGTTAATAAACCCTACAGGAAACATCTACAGCAGGCTTCAGTAGGCCTACAAAATAACATGGGCCTCTTCCAGCTCTCATTTCGACAGTCACACATTTCACAGACCTATGCACAATTCACTAAATAGGCATCTCTGTCACGGAAATTAATTATGTTACCAATTCAGAGGCATGAGAGAAAAGTATATCTTCTCCTGTCCTAGAGCTCAGCCCATTTTCCTATCCAGTCCCAATCACACTGAAACCTAAAATCCTAACTCTTGTCGAGCATGAAAATTCCTAACTTCATTCTGTAATCCATAGGTTACATTATCAAATCTAGTCTCTGGCCTATGCATGTGAAAATACTGCTAGCACATCTCCTCCGCGCTGTCTCGTACTTGCTGCCCATACGAGAGCTTCTGTAGAGAATCAACAAACGTAGATACGGATATTTTTAAAACAGAGTTTGTCCCCGTTAAGATAAATAGATTAAAATATCCAGTTCCACTCTTCATCTCCCAGTTACTGATGAGCTGATCTGCTGTCTGTATAATCATCCACTCATTTTGGGCAAATATAGGAGATATTCTGTCATTCGTTGAAGGAGGTTATCTAGCAAGCTTAACAACGTTGGTCATTTTACTTGTTCGACTGCCGTTACAAAGTCTATGATTGGACAACACTATTCTCCGGGTGTGCTTTGTGTCAAGATGTGCTGAAATGCACTCAAATAATTGAGGAACATGATAAAGGTCAGAATTTATGAACAACATGTTCCGCAATTCACAACAATGTCATTGGCGATCAAAGATCGAGTAACTATCACCAATAAACATCAGTTTCATTTGCGCTGAAATCTTTACATAGTGGCGCAGCCAAGCCGACAAGGTGGCACAGCTCCCCTCTTTTTGGGGGAGAATCCTGGCATAGTGACGATATCTTGGTTTTAAACGCTTTAAAGTGGGCACTGGAATTATTACTAGTATTGAAACTTGGTATATTTTCAGGAAAATATGAATCCTTACGAGAGAGTGAGTGAAAAATAAATGGGCATCTATCATTATGTGATGCCTAATGACAGCTCTCATATATATAGCCACTGTCCTATCTCAGTCATTTGTATAATTCACATCACATGTGATTTGCGAGCCATTCTGCTTCACTGTTGGAGCTAGTAACATAAGCATTTAGATGCACCTGCTAATCTGTGTACGCAACCAATAAACTTTGATCTGATACAGCTATACCAGAGGAGGATGGTGGGAGGAGCTATAGGAGGACGGGTTCATTGTAATGGTTGGAATGGAATGAATCAAACACGTGGTTTCCATGTTTGATATCGTTCCATTATTCCGTTCCAGTCATTACAATGAGCCCATCCTCCTACAGCTCCTCCCACCAGCCTCCTCTGCTATATACAATCTCAACAAACATATATCAGCTCTAACCTAAACATACTCCTAGACAATACAGCATAAACAACTGAATGAATGCCCCCCTTGCCTCTGTTCAGTGATTGGCTAATAACCATCTTCACTGTATTCATTCTCATAGCGTTTAGCCGCTGAAGAGACAACATGACAGCGACGGCAGCGTATGGAATAAATAAATTCCCCCCGGAATACACTGCTATTTATGGCTCTGCTGCAACACAAAGCGCTGGGTGTAATTAAGTCAATGTGAAACGGCAAATTAATCTTATGAAATGACAGTGTTGAGTCGCCGCAGATTTGGAGTAACAATGTGATCTTATGGCGCTATGTGAATGTGGTGGCT
Source organism: Oncorhynchus masou masou (assembly GCF_036934945.1). Taxonomy (NCBI): domain Eukaryota; kingdom Metazoa; phylum Chordata; class Actinopteri; order Salmoniformes; family Salmonidae; genus Oncorhynchus; species Oncorhynchus masou. Next base: position 98,243 of record NW_027005000.1, read on the forward strand.
GCAGCTCCTTCTGGACTGGATGCTGTGAGTATGCTCCCTCCTACTCCTCCTTAATCCATCCATCCATCCAGGTCTACCAACGACCTATCCATGCTAACAGAGTTACCAGGTATGTATCCCTATGTTACACTATCCCCTCGTCATGCCGCGCCAGGGAGAAAATGCCTCCACATGGGTGATGGTCCAGTAGACAGGGAGGACTGGTGTCTAATGGGGTGGGGGCATGCTACCTGCCATGGGGGCATGCTACCTGCCATAGACAGGAGAGATTCAGGCACAGCTGTGTTGTAAATGGTAGTGGTGGTAAAAACTAAGGCACGACTGTGTTGTAACACTAGATGGTAGTGGTGGTAGAAACTAAGGAATGGTTGTGTTGTAACACTAGATGGTAGTGGTGGTAGAAACTAAGCACGGTTGTGTTGTAACACTAGATGGTAGTGGTGGTAAAAACTAAGGCACGACTGTGTTGTAACACTAGATGGTAGTGGTGGTAGAAACTAAGGCACGACTGTGTTGTAACACTAGATGGTAGTGGTGGTAGAAACTAAGGCACGGTTGTGTTGTAACACTAGATGGTAGTGGTGGTAGAAACTAAGGCACGGTTGTGTTGTAACACTAGATGGTGGTGGTGGTAGAAACTAAGGCACGGTTGTGTTGTAACACTAGATGGTAGTGGTGGTAGAAACTAAGGCACGGTTGTGTTGTAACACTAGATGGTAGTGGTGGTAGAAACTAAGGCACGGTTGTGTTGTAACTCTAGAAGGTAGTGGTGGTAGAAACTAAGGCACGGTTGTGTTGTAACACTAGATGGTAGTGGTGGTAGAGGCACGGTTGTGTTGTAACTCTAGAAGGTAGTGGTGGTAGAAACTAAGGCACGGTTGTGTTGTAACACTAGATGGTGGTGGTGGTAGAAACTAAGGCATGGTTGTGTTGTAACACTAGATGGTGGTGGTAGAATACCTCTCGCTCTATAGAGACAGAGAAATGGCTATGAACCAGAACAGCATGGAGAGAGGCTGATGAGCTGTAACTAGGCCACAGCCAGGAAGACACTGTAGAGGTAGGAGATGATCACCAAAGGCAATACGTGCTGCTTTCACGCTAGGGACTGGCTGTTGGAAACCATACATTTACAGTGGGCCAAAAAAGTATTTAGTCAGCCACCAATTGTGCAAGTTCTCCCACTTAAAAAGATGGGAGAGGCCTGTAATTTTCATCATAGGTACACTTCACCTATGACAGACAAAATGATAATTTTTTTCTCCAGAAAATCACATTGTAGGATTTTTTTGTGAATTTATTTGCAAATTATGGTGGAAAATATGTATTTGGTCAATAACAAAAGTTTATCTCAATACTTTGTTATATACCCTTTGTTTGGGAATGACAGAGGTCAAACGTTTTCTGTAAGTCTTCACAAGGTTGTCACACGCTGTTGCTGGTATTTTGGCCCATTCCTCCATGCAGATCTACTCTAGAGCAGTGATGTTCTGGGGCTGTTGCTGGGCAACACAGACTTTCAACTCCCTCCAAAGATTTTCTATGGGGTTGAGATCTGGAGACTGGCTCGGCCACTCCAGGACCTTGAAATGCTTCTTACGAAGCCACTCTTTCGTTGCCCGGGCAGTGTGTTTGGGATCATTGTCATGCTGAAAGACCCAGCCACGTTTCAGCTTCAATGCCCTTGCTGATGGAAGGAGGTTTTCACTCAAAATCTCATGATACATGGCCCCATTCATTCTTTCCTTTACACGGATCAGTTGTCTTGGTCCCTTTGCTGAAAAACAGCCCCAAAACATGATGTTTCCACCCCCATGCTTCACAGTAGGTTCTTTGGATGCAACTCAGCATTCTTTGTCCTCCAAACACGACGAGTTGAGTTTTTACCAAAAAGGTCTATTTTGGTTTCATCTGACCATATGACATTCTCCCAATCTTCTTCTGGATCATCCAAATGCTCTCTAGCAAACTTCAGACGGGCCTGGACATGTACTGGCTTAAGCAGGGGGACACGCCTGGCACTGCAGGATTTGAGTCCCTGGCGGCGTAGTGTGTTACTGATGGTAGGCTTTGTTACTTTGGTCCCAGCTCTCTGCAGGTCATTCACTAGGTCCCCCCGTGTGGTTCTGGGATTTTTGCTCACCGTTCTTGTGATCATTTTGACACTACGGGGTGAGACCTTGCGTGGAGCCCCGGATCGAGGGAGATTATCAGTGGTCTTGTATGTCTTCCATTTCCTAATAATTGCTCACACAGTTGATTTCTTCAAACCAAGCTGCTTACCTATTGCAGATTCAGTCTTCCCAGCCTGGTGCAGGTCTACAGTTTTGTTTCTGGTGTCCTTTGACAGCTCTTTGGTATTGGCCATAGCGGAGTTTGGAGTGTGACTGTTTGAGGTTGTGGACAGGTGTCTTTAATACTGACAGCAAGTTCAAACAGGTGCCATTAATACAGGTAACGAGTGGAGGACAGAGGAGCCTCTTAAAGAAGGAGTTACAGGTCTGTGAGAGCCAGAAATCTTGCTTGTTTGTAGGTGACCAAATACTTATTTTCCACCATAATTTGCAAATAAATTCATTAAAAATCCTACAATGTGATTTTCTGGATGTTATTTCTCTTTTTGTCTGTCATAGTTGAAGTGTACCTATGATGAAAATTACAGGCCTTTCTCATATTTTTAAGTGGGAGAACTTGCACAATTGGTGGCTGACTAAATACTTTTTTGCCCCACTGTATCCGTTATTTTACCAGATACGTTGACTGAGAACACATTCTCATTTACAGCAACGACCTGGGAAATAGTTACAGGGGAGAGGAGGGGGATGAATGAGCCAATTGTAAACATAAGGACACGTGTGTCTGTGTGTACTTGTCAACTTTTCTATGTGACAATCTAGACCCCTTCAAACTAACCTCTGGACTTCAAAGCCAGTTCCACTGTGTTTTTTCATGGTTTCCCTCTAATCAGGGACTGATTTTGACCCGGGACACCAGGTGTGTGCAATTAATTATCAGGTAGAACAGGAAACCAGCAGGCGACAGACCTTTTAGGGTAGGAGTTGAATATACCTGGTTTATACAGATGCACATGTGATTGTACTAATGTATTCATAAAAGTCTGTTGACCTATGCATTGATATAATTGTTTGTATGAGTGCCTGTACTACATACACAGTCCCAGTGGAGGTCGGTGAGGCAGAGGGAACTTATTTATATGAATGTACTGTATGCCTCAGCCATGTGGGTACACGTGCCTTTTATGTTGATCTCGATGCGCACTGCTTACTGTATGTGTAAACTGTAGACAGGAAACTAGTGTGTTCTCGCTCACTTTCACACAATACTCTCTCAGTTTCTTTCATGTACTTTGTTCCTGCGGTCTCTTTCCTTCAGACCCTTTCTTTCACTTTTGTCATTTCCTTCTCGGGAATATGTTTGTGACAAGCCAGGTGAATTTCCTTCTGCCTTTTTCACCCCACTCTCTCTATTCCTCCATCCACCCCCATATATATTCTCCTCCTCCCTCCACCAGACCAAGGTTGGGCCTCCCCATTCCAACCACAGTAGAAAAGTGCAGTATTACACTGGTGGTCTCTCCTTGCCTGTTGTTACCTCTACCCTGCACTTTCACACTAACCCTGCTCTCCTCAACAGTCAACACCACATTCTAATGTGTCACAGCCAGCTTTCAGAGGACTTTTCAGCCATACATGTCTTGGTGGAAACATGCTAACCAAGAAAACTAACCCAGATTACTGCTAACTGGATGGAAACATGCTAACCAAGAAAACTAACCCAGATTACTGCTCATTATTGCAGCTCAGCAGCACAGACAGGCTCCAGTAGATGCAGTCTTGCAGCCTACTATACCCTGTAGGGTTATTACATTAAGATGTCCCTTCCTCATGTTGACCTTTAAACCCCCCACTTCCCCAACCTCCTGTTAAGTGCTAGAAGGCCGTTACAGGACCATTAACGGATGCCCTAATGAGCTTTCCTAGAGGCTTTCCCTCAAAACATAAGCCCCTCCCGGCCCCATCTGGCCAGTCACACCACATAACAGGTCCTCTCCCTCTCGCCAGTCCTTCTCTCTCGCTCATTAAGAGCTTTGGCACAGAGGGAAGTGAGAGGATGTGTTCCATCTACAGTGCTCTGGGTTCAATTCACTTCAAAACCCTGCCAGCTAAGTGCACACTGTGCATACTCTCACTTTCTGTTGCTCCGACTGTCATTCTCCCTCCATCCCCCTCTCTTTTCAATCAGTCAGTCAGTCTAAGGTAATAAGAGGTAGGAGTGGTTGCAGAATGTTGGAAAAGATGAGAACAACGCACCTTTGGTTTTCAGTTCAGTGACCTGGAAAGAAAGAGGAAGAACATATTAGCAACAGATTTTTTTAAAGAGTTCACGTAAAAAATGAAAATGAGCTGGCTGGATAAAACTGCTACATTTATTGAAATGTTGATGTGTAGGCCTATTGTCCCTGTCAAATACACATAATAAAGAAAGGAGTCCTAACTGAAGTATGTGTTTTATGTCAATATTTAAAGCAACACAGACAATCAATAGGTCTCCTCTCTCGGAGTTAGCCTGCTAGCGTTAGCATGCTACTGGGTTGGCTGACTGCACTTCAGCCTTGCTCTGACTGAAAGCCAGCCCATTCCATTGGAACAGAATGTTCAGGGAAATGTTCTTATTAGCCTATTATAATGCTACACGTTTTATGTTCATCCCTCCACCGGCTGAGCTTAGGGGCTTTTGCCTGGTGGGTCATGTGGATTAGTTAGCCAGAAAGTGAAATAAGAGGCAGACAACACACACACACAGGTACAGTGGCGTATGCAGGAACACACACACACACACACACACACACACACACAGGTACAGTGGCGTATGCAGGAACACACACGCTGGCCCGCTCCCCCTTCAGCTCTGCTTTCCTCAGCCTCGCAGGAGGCTGCATGTGATAAAGAGAAGCAGCATGACACGTTAGCCTGTTTAGCCAACGGAGTGGAAAGGGATCACTTACTGCCACGGTTCAGAGCAGAGAGAGAGAGGGAGGGAGGGTGAAAGAGGAGAGGAAGAGAGCAGGGCACAGGGTACAGGCTGATATCATCATCTTGCTTTGTGTAAAGCTACACCATTAAAAACAGGGGTTGGTGTTTGTATGAGGTAGTACCATAAAAACGCAGGTTGGTGCTAGAGGTCGACCGATTATGATTTTTCATGCCGATACCGATTATTGGAGGACCAAAAAAGGTCGATACCGATTAAATTGGACGATTTTTATTTATATATATTTATAATAATGACAATTACAACAATACTGAAAGAACACTTATTATAATGCATCAAAATAAATTTAGTCTCAAATAAATAATGAAACATGTTCAATTTGGTTTAAATAATGTAAAAACAAAGTGTTGGAGAAGTAAAAGTGCAATATGTGCCATGTAAAAACATTTAAGTTCCTTGCTCAGAACATATGAAAGCTGGTGGTTCCTTTTAACATGAGTCTTCAATATTCCCAGGTAAGAAGTTTTTTGTTGTAGTCATTATAGGACTATTTGTCTCTATATCATTTGTATTTCCTTTCATTGACTAGTGGATGTTCAAATAGGTACTTTAGTATTTCCAGCCTAATCTCTGGAGTTGATAGGCTTTAAGTCAAATATCTGCTGGCAAATGCAGGAAAGTGTTGTTTGAATGAATGCATACGAGCCTGCTGCTGCCTACCACCGCTCAGACAGACTGCTCTATCAAATCAGAGACTTAATTATAATATAATACCACACAGAAATACGAGCCTTAGGTCATTAATATGGTCAAATCCGGAAACTATCATTTTGAAAAACAAAATATTTATTCTTTCAGGAACGGTTCCGTATTTTATAGAACGAGTGGCAACCCTAAGTCTGAATATTGCTGTTACATTGCACAACCTTCAATGTTATAATTATATGTACAATTCTGGCAAATTAATCACGGTCTTTGTTAGCAAGAAATGGTCTTCACACAGTTCGCAATGAGCCAGACGGCCCAAACTTCTGCATATACCCTGACTCTGTTGCACAGAACAGAACGCAAGAGAAGTGACAATTTCCATAGTTCAAAGAAATTAATGTTAGCAGGCAATATTAACTATATATGCAGGTTTAAAAATATATACTTGTATTGATTAAGAAAGGCATTGATGTTTATGGTTCGGTACACATTGGTGCAACGACAGTGCTTTTTTCGCGAATGCGCTTGTTAAAACACCCGTTTGGCGAAGTAGGCTATGACTCAATGATATATTAACAGGCACCACACCGATTATATGCAACGCAGGACAAGCTAGTTAAACTAGTAATATCATCAACCATGTGTAGTTAACTAGTGATTATGTTTAGATTGATTGTTTTTTATAAGATACATTTAATGCTAGGTAGCACCTTACGTGAGTGCAGCAAGGAGCCAAGGTAACAGGTAGTCAGCCTGCCACGCAGTGTCCTCCTGGAGTGCAATGTAATGTAATCGGCCAGAATGGGTGTCAAAAAAACGCTGATTGCCGATTGTTATGAAAACTTGAAATCGGCCCTAATTAAAATCGGCGCTGTTGGCACTGTATGACAAAAACAGGGGTTGGCGCTGTATGACAAAAACAGGGGTTGGCGCTGTATGAGGTAGTATGATAAAAACAGGGGTTGGCGCAGGGGTTGGTGCTGTATGAGGTAGTATGAGGTAGTATGATAAAAACAGCTGTGTATGACAAAAACAGGGGTTGGCGCTGTATGAGGTAGTATGATAAAAACAGGGGTTGGCGCTGTATGAGGTAGTATGATAAAAACAGGGGTTGGCGCTGTATGAGGTAGTATGATAAAAACAGGGGTTGGCGCTGTATGAGGTAGTATGATAAAAACAGGGGTTGGTGCTGTATGAGGTAGTATGATAAAAACAGGGGTTGGTGCTGTATGAGGTAGTATGATAAAAACAGGGTTGGTGCTGTATGAGGTAGTATGATAAAAACAGGGGTTGGTGCTGTATGAGGTAGTATGATAGAAGTGTGTCCAAACAACAAGAACCAGATGACGTCACACCTTTTTCTGAGCAGCTTCCTTCTTTTTCTTTTCTTCTTGCTTTCTCTTTTTCTTTTCTTCCATCAAATGGTTCTGGTCTCGTGTTCCCTGCTTCTTCTCTCGGCTGGAACAGAGGATCAAAAGACAGACATGTTTTACAACGTGGTTGCTGGCGAGGTGAGGACTGTCTGCACGTGAACACCTGGAATCCTCCCATGAAATCCATTCCACACTCTTTACTGAGGGAATGTACAGACAATAGAAACACCATGAACAAATTGACCTGCGTGTGTGTGTGGATTGGGTTGTATTGGCTTGGGTTGACTTGTGTGGATGACTTGTGTGGTCTGGAAATTATTAGGAGGCATTGTGGTGCTGGTGGAGGCCAGAGCTGTGGTCCTCTTAGTGTTACTGAAACCCTTGATATGAGGCCCCATTCTTCAATCCCCAGACATCCAGCCAGTACCTCCTGCCACCTCCAAGACAACCCAGACTCAGTAGGCTGAGTAAGGCTGCATCTCACCCTGTTATTCACAATACAGTGCACTGCTTTTGACCGTCTGCCTGACATCTCTATGACCAGTATTGAATGGCCCAGGTAAAGTGAGGCACAGCCACACTCAGTACAAACTGCCACTCCCCAGATCCCTCAGAGTACTGCATCTTACCTGGTCGGGACCCAGCTCTCAGAGACAAAGGCCTGCCAAGCCTCCACTCCACACACATGCTCCAAAGCCATTAAAAAAAAACACACAAAAACGACCTGACATTTCCACATCCTTTCACGAGCAGCCAGCTGTTCCAGAGGAGAATTGGGTATATTAAGCGTACCAAATGGCACCCTATTCCCTACATTGTCCACTACTTTTGACCAGAGCACTATATTAGGGAATAGGGTGCCATTTGGGATGCGTCCCAATCCTATATTTAGCCTTAACAAGCCTAGGCCTTTTCTCTTTTCACTTAAAAAGCTCCAGCATTTAAGGACAGAGATGGGAGAATAATAACTGCATGGAAAAATACATAAATTGGAATCCGGTTTCCTTGAACCGGAGATGAGAAATTGCATCTAAAAATGTAAGCCAAGCATGTGCTGCAATGCCGTGCCATCGCCTGGCAACAAGAGCTCCCGAGGCCTGATGAGTGTGCAGCCAGGTGGAGAGGTGGTGGATGTTGGCCCTTAAGCACTGATCCAGAGTCAGTTAGGTTTTTAGACCGCTGCACAGTGCACTGCATTAGTCACCAGTCTTCGGGGCATCAGGGTTGACACAGTCTCTAGAAAGACCAAATTTGATTAGTTATTTTTATTTATTTAAATTAGGCAAGTCAGTTAAGAACAAATTCTTATTTACAATGACGGCCTACCCCGGCCAAACCCGGATGACGCTGGGACAATTGTGCGCAGCCCTACGGGACTCCCAATCACGGACGGTTGTGATACAGCCTGGAATCGAACCAGGATCTGTAGTGACACGTCTAGCACTGAGATGTAGTGACGCGTCTAGCACTGAGATGTAGTGACGCGTCTAGCACTGAGATGTAGTGACGCGTCTAGCACGGAGATGCAGTGCCTTAGACCACCGCCCCACTCGGGAGCCCAAATCAGGTGTGTTTTTGTTGGAATTCAACATGTCTGAGGGAGGTTTGAGAAAAATGCCTAGCCTATAAAAACACAACTACCATAACCAAAACAGTCTGCTCCTCTTCTTCCATTAGGATACAATATAAACAGAAGGCAAAGAAGCAGGCTGAAGCACAATAAGGCAAGTCTACCACAGACTTCAATACAACATAAGGAGGTGCAGTTGCTCACGCAGGCAATTAGCAACTAAGCTAAAACAACTGACCTGATCATAGTAACGTGTGTAGGCTGGCGGATGTCTCAAAGAAAAAAAATCGCACACAAAAAACGCCGTATCTAACATATCCACGTAGCCATGCACTGATTGGCCAGCCGACGGGCTAATCAGCCAATCTCGGGGGCTAATCTTGGCTTTGGTCCTCTTAACACTTCACCGGGAGTTACCTCACAGCATGGGCCACAGACTAGCTTGGAACAGAGCTGAGTGCTCCATGTAGCTCCATGTGTTAAATGGAAAACTGTTGACTAGCCATAAGCCGCTGCAGCGTTCTCCATGTTGGCCTATTTGGTTCCAAAGAGCAGCAGCAGGAAAGAACAGAGTTATTAATAGGCAACTCCTACTGTCTGGCTGTTTTTAGGGTTGAAGACCTGAGATTATGTGGATGGAAATTTGCCTCAGAACTCCGATGTGCTTCCATACCACGGCTAACCCATTAGATCCATAAATATTTATTTTTGTGGGGCCCACAGCCCAGCTATTAAGCCTAGCTACAGCTGCTGGCTAAATATAGCCACGGTCTCCATTCAACATTGATGCACCGTGCGAGTGTCACACAGTATCAGAGGAATGGAGTGAAGGCCCAGCTGATCTAAACTGCTGTCTGTCTAGGCACAGGCTGAGCCAGAAAACATAGACCTCGGCTACACATACTGGAAACTGTCCAGAATCATTTCTGTTCAGGATCAGTTGGTCCTTGTGTAAGACAACTCTGGTAAAAGGACTGTGAAACAAGGACTTTCATTTTTTTTAAACCAAATATTACGATTGCAATTTGACGTGGAACAAAGATCAAATCACTTGGATGAACTGCCGGAATCATAGAATGACTTATTTAAGAAGGGAAGTTGAAAGCAGCATCGTTCTTGTTTGGAACAATCGGTTGACTGCATTTGACCCAACAGAACAGCATGCAAACATATAGTAATTAACAGCGAGGAGGAGGAACGGTGCTGCTTGCGTGACAGAGTAGCGCGTGGTGTGGGGGAAGCCACTGCAAGAGGAAAATAACTATAGAAACGTCTGTTACACTGGGCTGAGATGCCTTTCAAAATATCACGTGACGTGGATCTAATCCATATTGCAATTTCAATGTGAATCCGATTAATTGTGCAGCCCTAGTGTGTGCGTGTGAGAAAGCGTGCATGGTCTAGGGAGGTGGATCCCCAAGAAATGGCAAAATAAGGTACCTAAATGAGAGAGACATTGAAAAAATGAGTTGTTTTGACAGTCAGATGGTTGAATGACTGACATGGACAGAGGCAATGCCAGTCAGTTTGGAGCAGGAAGACAGTGATTGATAAGCTAAACGTACAGCCTTGAGCTTGATACTGCTTCTTGAGGTAAACCCCTTACAACAATGGTGCTGGAGGATTGAACCACTAAAACACAACAAGAGGATTAGAGAGGTGATGTCTATTAAACCAGACTGCTTCTGGGAACAAAGGCAGACAAAAGGCAATCAGAGAGAGGGTAGAGGAAGGACCGTACAATAAAGAGGGTAATGGTATGATGGGGTGGGAAGGTGGGTGTGCAGGTTGCTTTTGATATCCAGTCACTCTGGTGTATGTGAGAACACATACAAGGAAGGGGGAAAGTGGTGGATGTGAGAACACATACAAGGAAGGGGGAAAGTGGTGGGTGTGAGAACACATACAAGGAAGGGGGAAAGTGGTGGATGTGAGAACACATACAAGGAAGGGGGAAAGTGGTGGTGTGAGAACACATACAAGGAAGGGGGAAAGTGGTGGATGTGAGAACACATACAAGGAAGGGGGAAAGTGGTGGGTGTGAGAACACATACAAGGAAGGGGGAAAGTGTGGGTGTGATGTGAGAACACATACAAGGAAGGGGGAAAGTGGTGGATGTGAGAACACATACAAGGAAGGGGGAAAGTGGTGGGTGTGAGAACACATACAAGGAAGGGGGAAGGTGGTGGGTGTGCAGGTTGCTTTTGATATCCAGACACTCTGGTGTATGTGAGAACACACACAAGGAAGGGGGGAGGTGGTGGGTGTATGTGAGAACACATACAAGGAAGGGGGGAGGTGGTGGGTGTGCGCTTGGTGGGGGGAAGGGGGCTTGCGAGAGACGATAGTCACTGGGCACAGAGCCAGGAATGACAGCACTGCAAGACAAATAAGAGTGAGGCTGCTGAGCACCTGGGAGAAGGGTTGCTTGCTCGCTAGCAACCGCAGCAGCCGCAATGGCGGAATCAGACTGCAGCCCCTCTGTTTGGCACGATCGTACATTAGGAAGACAGACCACACTTCCCAAAACGCTCTGGAAAACGAGATCTGATGTGCCACATTGGAGCCCTTCGGCTATCCCAAAACACTGCTTAAAATTCTCCATCCATCTGCCAAAAAAGGACAGTTAAATTAAAGTAATCTGGGAAACCAGGCTGGTATTCACAGCGGAATTTGAAAAAGGCTTTTGATAAAGTATGACTGGAATGTATACATAAAAGCCTGGAATATTTCAATTTTGGAGAATCTCTTATACAAATGGGTTCATTATATTTTATTTGGTAAGCCAGACAAAATTATAATGAATATTAATTTGGAGAGCATAAACGATTCAATAATAAATCATCTCACGAAAGGCTTCAATCATACAACAACAACACTTAAATTCAAACTGGTTCTCTAGCAGCTTAGTAAGAATGGCTCACCCCATGTTCAAGAATGGCCTTTTTCCCCAATTACAACCGCTCTCTTCCTGTTATTTGAAAATGAAATCTCCAAAATATCGCTATATTTAAAACAAGCAATAGAAAGCTGGTTGCAATTTCAGTTTAATCCACCAGAAAAGGCAGAACAAATATTCCAACAAATACTATGGTTAAAACTCAAATATACTAATTGATCAAAAAAATAATAATTTGAAAATAAATTATAAAATTACAAATTATAGGACTGGTTGACTTGTCACACATGCAGGTAACACAAATGTCTTCTCAATCTAAAATTAAAACCAACTAATTGCAGCATTACCACATAAATGGAAAAAGCACTTGGAAGGGGAGAAGGTAAGGAACCTGTCTGTCGGCCCTGCATTAAATACCAACATTTGTTTTGTTTTTTTAAATGGTGATAAAAAGTATAGCAGTTTCATTTCAGGACAACAACAAAGTGACCACTGTGCCATACAGATTGCAAGATAGTTGAGAGGAGATTCTCCATGTACCAATTCCATGGCACATGGTTTATGAACTGATACGCAAAACTTTGTTTTTCAATTTAAATTATACAAAATTCTTGCAAATTAAATGTCAATTACCAATTAAATGTTATATTAATGGGTGATACAACCATCCCAGCACTGCAGACTTTGCTGCGAAGAAAGAATCATTTGAGTACTTGTTTTGGTACTGTCAAATATGTAGCTTGTTTTTGGTTGCAGGTTCAGGAATGGCTATAGAATTTACCAGGAGCAAACTCTGCAAATAGCACTGCTGGGTGATTTGAAAAGTCATAGTCAATTCACCAATAACATAATAATAATCTGAACAAAAATGTTTCTTTAAATTTACAATCTGTAGAAACTATGAGAAAAGAAAGGTTTAGAACATTTGTGAAACATCACATCTGAAAAATATATGGCAAATAGAAATCATAACTGGATGGTGTTCAGAGATAGATGGCAGGGGTTGATGGTAGCTGAAGGGTGGGACTTAAAATGACTAAATGTGGCTGTTCTCAGACGATCCCACAGGTGAAGAAGCCAGGTGTGGAGGTCCTGGGCGGTTCCACGTGGTCTGCGGTTGTGAGGCCGGTTGGACCTACTGACAAATTCTCTAAAAAGACTTGAGGCAACAACTCTTGTGGACATTCCTGCAGTCAGCATTCCAATTGCACACTCCCTAAAACTTGAGACATCTGTGGCATTGTTGTGTGTCAAAATTGCACTTTTTAGAGGGCCCTTGTTGTAGCCAGCACAAGGTGCACCTATGTAAGGATCATGCTGTTTAATCAGTTTCTTGACATGCCACACGTCAAGTGGATGGATTATCATGGCAAAAGGAGAAATGCTCACTAATAAGGATGTAAACATTTTTGTACACAAAATTGGAGAAATACACGTTGTGCGTATGGAACATTTCCAGGATCTTTAATTTTTGCTCATGAAACAAACGCGTATGTGTGTGAGAGAGAATTATCCACACACACACACACACACTCACTACCAATCAAAAGTCTGGAAACACCTACTCATTAAAGGGGTTTTCTTTAAATTTGACTATTTTCTACATTGTAGAATAATAGTTAAGACATAAAAACTATGAAATAACACATGTAACCAAAAAAGTGTTAAACCAATTGAAATATATTTTATATTTGAGATTCTTCAAAGTAGCCACTCTTTGCCTTGATGACAGCATGGAGTAGGTGTGTCCAAACGTTTGAGTGGTACTGTATAAGGAAAGAGAAAAAACAACAACTGGGCAATAGTTGATGATATTCCTCTAACATAGCGAAGAGGATCTCCCGCTTCAAAGAACTAGAAGCTATTGTCTATGAAGTCATGCTAATGCTCTGGCCAGGAGATGTTTCAGATGCTACACTCTTCCTGGCACTCTTAGCAGGCCCCCAGAAATAAAAGCTACGGATCGGCTCCAGCAGTTGAAGTTCCCGATGACTTTCATCCTCTCCGTCAGTAACCAGAGCAGCCGTTTCACGAGCCCGGTCAAACAACTTACTGCTCCAATAGATCACAGAACGTCCCCAACAAAATAACGCATTAGACTCCAATCACGTGGCACTTGCTCTGTTTCCACATTCATCTTCATAAAAATCCATTATCCAGCAGGTCTGAAGAGTGAAAGGGCTGTATGTGAAGGGAAACTCGCGTAGAAAGAAGACTAAATTAAGACCAATCAACGTAATAAATGCTTCTTTGTGCAGGGCTGGGCAGTCAGGAACAATTTTTACTGAAGCAGGTGAAGAACTCCAGAACTTTGTGTAAATTCAATAAAAACAACTTGCTAGACTTGCTGAAGGTCCAACTGATGAGCTAACTGCCATTAACATGTTCAATGGCCACTTTGGCCAAGTAGCCTAGTCTGCATTTCTTAGTGTAATTTAAAAATATATATATTATACTAAATATTTTTACATACAAGGCTAAAGGATATAAAGTCTATTGAAGTACTGACACTGGGCTTGAGAGGCCGTTAGAGAGTGGAATCAGTGGATGACTCACAAATTGGTCACGTCAAGTGGGCCTCTCTTCAGAAGTCTACGAAACCAGAAAGCCAAGCCTTCAGTCAGACCTCAGGGGGACAAACCCTACTGTTCACTTCAAGGGCCTTTCAATAATCTCCCCTTTGCCTCATTTAGGTCTACTTGGAGAATGACAAGTGTTCTGCCCCAGAGCTCAGCCCCTCTGGGAGTGAACATGCGTTAGCAGAGAGAAAAGCCCCAGCTTCATGGCTCGTTAAACCTGGCCTAACGTTTACCAACATGGTGCCATTGAATGACTGCTGCCCATAATAGGGCAAAAGACAACGATGACATTATAAAGGGAGTTGTTTATAAGGAAACAGAAGGATTGTGCTTCAGAGGTCTAGTCTACATCTTATCAACAGATATGGCGTCCATTCCGTTTCAGGTCTGGTAGACTAGTTAGGAGGATGGACGTCCATATCCGTTCATGAATTCACGAGGATATCTTGGAGAATATCTCAAAGTGGGGTTTTCAGACTGTGATATTTCCATTGCCAGCTTGCACATCTCTTTGAATTTGCAGTTATAAAATCACCAGGATCTCCCACTGAGATCGATGTTTAATCTAGAACAGAGAGATTCTAATAGTGGGTAGTGGGGAGAAAATCTTCAAGTGTGGTTCCTTCCCAAACTGATATTTCCCTTGCAAGTCTGCACAATTTGCACAGTGTGTGAGCTGAACGCAAACGACAATCTATTGCAAGGCTATCTGACAAATCAAACAGACTGGCTGTTGACTGCTTAGTTACACTAACATATGAAACCCACAACAAAGAATGAAAAGGTCCACTCTTTAAATCATCAACAAAAAGATGTTTAATAGAGTTGAGCTAATGACTAGTTAGCGACAGAACCTGCTGGGTGTTGGCGGTATTCAGAATCAGATTAAGTGATTCATGTGAAGAGGCTGTGGATCAAGGATTTTCCTCACTTAGGCATACACTATACTTCATATTCAGCCTAGTACATCCACTTGTATGGCACTCAATTATCAAGAATGAATTTGCCTTTCTGGCTGCTTAGAGAACGCCCGAGGACCAAACTGCTGAGTTGGGACTAGGAGAGTGATATGCTTTAGTTATGCTGATCTGTGCTTCGATCGCTTTGTACTTATTCAGAGCTGATTAATAAGAAGATGGATTCTTCTGACAGTTCTTGAGTTGTTGATATGTGTGTGTTCTTCTTCTCGGCCTTGCCTGGCAAATCTGGGGGGGCAGATCAGGGAATCATTTGGGACTATCAACAATGCTAAATTGTAAGAAATAGAGCCAATCAAAACCATTACCTCAGAGATCCTGTCCTGGTTAGCCAATAGTGTGGCATGCAAAGTCAAAACATGTAAACCTTTCTCTAAGAAACAGTTTGACATCAGAGCATTTCACAAAGAGCAAGGTTAGTCATTTCATAGGCAAACAACTACTATGTAAGCCAAACTACCAGAGCTGCCACAGAAACCTAACCATCAGGCCACTGTGTGTATGCTGAGCTGAGGAGAGGAACTGAGTGCAGGCCTAAGACCTGATCTGTATAGTAATCAGAGCATTAAGAGTGTGTGTGGGGTGGTCGATGTCAACTGACTGTGAAGACAGTGTAATGACAGATGTCACAGGGATAAGGGGATACAGGAAGAGAAAATGTGTTTAAATTAAAAAGAGATTATGACATATTGACAGTTCAAAGGATTCGAACTGTAGAAGAACAGCTCATTGTGCCATGGAGTCCCTCTCGTTAAAATAATGGTAGGGGCCATCTTCCTATAAACACATCTAGGGACGGGTGTTGACTGGCATAAACTGCTGCAACATCTGATGGGTCTCTCCATGTTCACAAATAACCATGTGCTTTCATGTCTCTATTCAAATAAACAAAGCCCTGTGAACAATAAAGCAACCTTCCTCTGGAGCGCAATCCAACTCTGGCAACATGGCACATCTTTCAGCCTGGCAAGCCCCTTCCTCTCTGGGAGACTCATGCCAGGGCAGCCCAGCCATTATGACTGCATGCCCAGAGCAGGAGGCAGTTGTCATCAACAATAAATGTGTATTCATGCCAGAGAAAGCAAGAGGAGGAAATCGCTTGCTCGTCGCTACCTTTTAAAAATCAGCAACCAACAGAAACATGGAAGGCTTAAGCAGAGAACCAAGCTTGTAAGTGTGGACCCAGCTTCAGCCATGTCTGTTTGGTTAGACTAGAGAGATTTGATTGGCTGTATTCCGACCACACAAGGGCCAAAGGTTATGTCTAGATGGGATGCAGCTTGTCAAATTTGACGCCAAAAGTTGTTGCCCTAACCCAATTCTCCTAACCTGCAACGAAAAGTCCATTTGGACAAATACTGTATTGCTTCTAGACAAGACCAGGGCCAAAGCAATTAACCGGAAGTGCCATGAGAATTGGAAAGGATCCAAGATGGACTTCCAAACCACTCTAATCTCAAATGTGTATAACCTCAGATAGAGCCCGCAATTCCTTGGCTAATTTGTTTAACCACCCCCATAACCCTAACCCATTGGATAGTAGTCCTGCTTGTGACCCCAACCAGCTCATTTTGTATCTGTATTTGACTACATTGTCTGTTTTATCACCACAGCAGTACCGAATGCCTACCTGCTTACTCTAGAATAGATCTATGTGTTTAGCATTTCAAACACATATGCCAGTCGGCATGCGCATGTGGGATGTTGTTGAAGCCCATTATTAAATGTCATTGGTTAATACAAATGTCACGGTCAAAGTTGCTTCTTTCTAGCTATACTGATAATTTTCCTCCCAGTGTGCATTATGTTTGCATTTCAGATCAGTTTTGTTTCCTTTTATGAATACATTTTAAAGATGTTTTTATTAAATCACTTCATTGTAATAACCAAGACCTTGGTAGTCAAATTTAGAAAATTCCCAACAATGTTGCAATACTCAAACACGAAGGCATTAGGCACTGTTTTGATAAATTGATGCTGTTTATCAATCGGAAGCTGCAGCCGCATATCAGGGGCGCTTTGCTTGGATGCGAATCCCCGCCCCTCTATAAATATTTCTCTAAATAAATCATGTTAAAAGATTAGAAATTACAATACGTCTTACCTCATTTCCCACTATGGGCTTTAGTGAATTTGAAATCGATTTGAGGTGTAATTTGCATGACAATAATCGATGTTCTGTCCTTGATACCATTATTACAGACCAATATTTCGGTCGCAGCAAGAAGCTACAGTAGCAAAGCAATACAGCTACCGTTAGCTCTCTGTAGTCCTAACCATTTGGCAAAGTTTTAGGTTCAAAACGTGTTCTCTAGTCTCGAATTTAATTGCAAACAACCAAAGCAAATGTTGATTATCTCAGGAAACAACGTGAAATAGAGCAAGTGTCAGAGAAAGGAAGAAATGGCAGCAGAGTGCGATATTTAAGCAAACAAGCTAGCTAATGTCAAGCAAGATAAAGTATATCGGTGCAACTTGTGTACTTTTCCAGCTAAATATAAAAACGAACACCATATGCATTTTCAGTAACCTACCTTGTCTTTGATGAGCTGACATTTTTAAAGTGCAAAAAAAAAATGTTTTACAGCACGCGACTGTGAAATGTTCGCAAATAGAAGAATCCAAGAGAGCAAATTCTTGCAAAATCCAATATTTGGAGAGGGGGTATTTCCAAGATATCCATTAAAACATCGTCGATGATAATTCCTACCGTTCAGCGGGCTTTCGTTAGTGGTGCCTCTGCAGCCATTTTGTTCAAACTAGCGATAGCAGCAGCTCGCGACGCTTCAATCCGAGGTACAGGACGTGCATCTGTCCCTAGCGACTGGCCACGTGACCTCCAATAACAAACTGGTCCCACTCAAAGAGGCTCCACATGCTCCGCCTCGCCGTTTCCATGACAACTACAGTGGCCAACCTCTCTCTACCTCCTTGTTTCCATGCCTTCCTTCCTCTCCCTTTCTGACTTGCTTACTAAGAAAGCAATGCAATGCAATAGCTATACAGTGTTTAAGCTCACAGTTCTGTAGCTTTTGAAGATTTAGAATGTTTAGTTCCTCATGTGTTATGCGAGCAAGTGCAATGTTTATGCTTCTCTGGTTATGTACTTTCCACCAACAGAGGGCACAATTTCAACACATCTTATGTTGATCATACACCAGCACTTACAAACATGTTAGTGCTCGCTGCCAGCCCAGCATTCCGTTCCTATTTGCATAACACACACATACACACCAGCAGTACTCCACACCATGCCTTCTTTTTCTATATTATTTCTTGTTGTTGTTGCAAACAAAGAATGAAATAGATTTTTAAGTGGATTCCACAGGGTTCTCTAGCAGCTTAAGGTGATGATTCCAACTGGGCCAATTCAAATCTACAAAATGAGACTCAGCATGGAAGATTGAAGGCTACAATGGGCTTGTATGCTATCTACTATCTGGTAGGGTAGGAAAACACAATTACCGCCACAAGAGAATATTTTAGTCATGCTGGAATGATAACGATAAACTTCTCTATCCCCCACTTCCAGTTTATCTCTGTCATCCTTCTCTCGCTCTCTCAAGAGACAAACAAATACGATCAGAGTGCCGGACAAATATTTCACTGTGCAACGAGCCAAATCTGGATCTCACGAAGGACCCACATCTCTCTCTCTCGTGAGCTCTGATCTACCATTCACACCCAGGCTAAGCAAACCCCATCTGATACTGTTGCTTAGAGGCTTAGATGAATATGTGTCTATCAGAAGACATCATATACATGACCATAAAACTATGACTCTGATAATAAATGGGATGACAGCCCCCCATGAGTACACACAATGAAATAACCATCTGGACTCACGTCACCCACATGGATTATGGCAGAGATAAGCCTTACGGCGACAGTAGCAAAGCACAATGACTCAGCCTACATCATGATGAAGTACATGGAGAGGCGTGGAGGAAGAGAGAGACACTAAGCATGGCTTATGGAAAATACTCCTGGGGGTGTCATGGCCTCTACAGACGTTCATAATTCAATGTCCCCTGGTAGCTACCAGGCTCTCTCTCTGTCTGTCTGTCTGTCTGTCTGGTCTGTCTGTCTGTCTGTCTGTCTGTCTGTCTGTCTGTCTGTCTGTCTGTCTGATCCTATAAAGGGTTAAGTGTCATCTTAGGCAGACTCAGGGGGCCAGACAGGGGTTGTTGAACTTGATGTCACCAGAGTGGACGTTAGTATTGATCGCTGTCACAGGGAGTCAACGTACGCCGTGGAGCCGGTTAGAGATTCAATTATGACCCTTGCCGACCCCGCGACATCTGTCTGCCAGAGATAAAAGGTCAGGCTGTTAACGTGTAACAACTTGGCCCCGTGGCAAACACAGGAGGTAAGTTAAAGGAGGAATTGTCACTGGGGAGAGGAGGGGTGGAGGAAAGAAGAGTCTCGGATAGGAGAACTGCTTTATAGATTCAGTTAAGGGTATAATCGGTTTAATATACAGATACAGACAAACACAGACATCCATAAACACAGGGACAGCCATAAACACAGAGACAGCCATAAACACAGAGACAACCATAAACACAGAGACATCCATAAACACAGGGACAGCCATAAACACAGAGAAAGCCATAAACACAGAGACATCCATAAACACAGGGACAGCCATAAACACAGAGACATCCATAAACACAGAGACATCCATAAACACAGGGACAGCCATTAACACAGGGACAGCCATTAACACAGGGACAGCCATTAACACAGATACAACCATTAACACAGGGACATCCATAAACACAGGGACATCCATAAACACAGGAACATCCATAAACACAGGGACATTCATAAACACAGGGACATCCATAAACACAGAAACAGCCATTAACACAGGGACAGCCATTAACACAGGGACAGCCATTAACACAGGGACAGCCATTAACACAGGGACATCCATAAACACAGGGACATTCATAAACACAGGGACATCCATAAACACAGAGACAGCCATTAACACAGGGACATTCATAAACACAGAGAAATCCATAAACACAGAGACATCCATAAACACAGGGACAGCCATTAACACAGAGACAGCCATAAACACAGGGACATCCATAAACACAGAGACAGCCATTAACACAGGGACATCCATAAACACAGAGAAATCCATAAACACAGAGACATTCATAAACACAGGGACATCCATAAACACAGAGACATCCATAAACACAGAGACAGCCATTAACACAGGGACAGCCATTAACACAGGGACAGCCATTAACACAGAGACATCCATAAACACAGAGACGGCCATAAACACAGAGACAGCCATAAACACAGAGACAGCCATAAACACAGAGACATCCATAAACACAGAGACATCCATAAACACAGAGACAGCCATAAACACAGAGACATCCATAAACACAGAGACAGCCATAAACACAGGGACAGCCATAAACACAGACATCCATAAACACAGACATCCATAAACACATGGACAGCAATAAACACAGAGACAGCCATAAACACAGAGACAGCCATAAACACAGAGACAGCCATAAACACAGAGACAGCCATAAACACAGAGACAGCCATAAACACAGAGACAGCCATAAACACAGAGACAGCCATAAACACAGAGACAGCCATAAACACAGAGACAGCCATAAACACAGAGACAGCCATAACCACAGAGACATCCATAAACACAGAGACATCCATAAACACAGGGACAGCCATAAACACAGAGACAGCCATAAACACAGAGACATCCATAAACACAGAGACAGCCATAAACACAGGGACAGCCATAAACACAGACATCCATAAACACAGACATCCATAAACACATGGACAGCCATAAACACAGAGACAGCCATAAACACAGAAACATCCATAAACACAGAGACAACCATAAACACAGAGACATCCATAAACACAGAGACAGCCATAAACACAGGGACAGCCATAAACACAGAGACATCCATAAACACAGGGACAGCCATTAACACAGGGACATCCATAAACACAGAGACAGCCATAAACACAGGGACATCCATAAACACAGGGGCAGCCATAAACACAGAGACATCCATAAACACAGAGACATCCATAAACACAGGGACAGCCATTAACACAGGGACAGCCATAAACACAGAGACAGCCATAAACACAGAGACATCCATAAACACAGAGACGGCCATAAACACAGAGACAGCCATAAACACAGAGACAGCCATAAACACAGAGACATCCATAAACACAGAGACATCCATAAACACAGAGACAGCCATAAACACAGAGACATCCATAAACACAGAGACAGCCATAAACACAGGGACAGCCATAAACACAGACATCCATAAACACAGACATCCATAAACACATGGACAGCAATAAACAGAGACAGCCATAAACACAGAAACATCCATAAACACAGAGACAATCATAAACACAGAGACATCCATAAACACAGAGACAGCCATAAACACAGGGACAGCCATAAACACAGAGACATCCATAAACACAGGGACAGCCATTAACACAGGGACATCCATAAACACAGAGACAGCCATAAACACAGAGACATCCATAAACACAGAGACATCCATAAACACAGGGACAGCCATTAACACAGGGACAGCCATTAACACAGGGACATCCATAAACACAGAGACAGCCATAAACACAGAGACATCCATAAACACAGAGACATCCATAAACACAGAGACATCCATAAACACAGAGACATCCATAAACACAGGGACATCCATAAACACAGAGACAGCCATTAACACAGAGACAGCCATTAACACAGGGACAGCCATAAACACAGGGACATTCATAAACACAGGGACATTCATAAACACAGGGACAGCCATAAACACAGACATCCATAAACACAGACATCCATAAACACATGGACAGCCATAAACACAGAGACAGCCATAAACACAGAAACATCCATTAACACAGGGACATCCATAAACACAGGGACATCCATAAACACAGAGACATCCATAAACACAGAGACATCCATAAACACAGAGACATCCATTAACACAGAGACATCCATTAACACAGGGACAGCCATAAACACAGGGACATCCATAAACACAGGGACAGCCATAAACACAGGGACATCCATAAACACAGGGACATCCATAAACACAGGGACAACCATAAACACAGAGACAGCCATAAACACAGAGACATCCATAAACACAGGGACATCCATAAACACAGAGACAGCCATAAACACAGAGACATCCATAAACACAGAGACAGCCATAAACACAGAGACAGCCATAAACACAGAGACAGCCATAAACACAGAGACAGCCATAAACACAGAGACAGCCATAAACACAGAGACAGCCATAAACACAGAGACAGCCATAAACACAGAGACAACCATAAACACAGAGACAGCCATAAACACAGAGACAACCATAAACACAGAGACATCCATAAACACAGGGACAGCCATAAACACAGAGACATCCATAAACACAGAGACAGCCATAAACACAGAGACATCCATAAACACAGAGACATCCATAAACACAGGGACAGCCATTAACACAGGGACAGCCATTAACACAGGGACATCCATAAACACAGAGACATCCATAAACACAGAGACATCCATAAACACAGAGACATCCATAAACACAGAGACATCCATAAACACAGGGACATCCATAAACACAGAGACAGCCATTAACACAGAGACAGCCATTAACACAGGGACAGCCATAAACACAGGGACATTCATAAACACAGGGACATTCATAAACACAGGGACATTCATAAACACAGGGACATTCATAAACACAGGGACATCCATAAACACAGAGACATCCATAAACACAGAGGCAGCCATTAACACAGGGGCAGCCATTAACACAGGGACATCCATAAACACAGGGACATCCATAAACACAGAGACATCCATAAACACAGAGACATCCATAAACACAGAGACATCCATTAACACAGAGACATCCATAAACACAGGGACATCCATAAACACAGAGACAGCCATAAACACAGAGACATCCATAAACACAGAGACAGCCATAAACACAGAGACAGCCATAAACACAGAGACATCCATAAACACAGAGACAGCCATAAACACAGAGACAGCCATAAACACAGAGACAGCCATAAACACAGAGACAGCCATAAACACAGAGACAACCATAAACACAGAGACAGCCATAAACACAGAGACAACCATAAACACAGAGACATCCATAAACACAGGGACAGCCATAAACACAGAGACAGCCATAAACACAGAGACATCCATAAACACAGAGACAGCCATAAACACAGAGACAGCCATAAACACAGAGACAGCCATAAACACAGAGACATCCATAAACACAGAGACAGCCATAAACACAGAGACAGCCATAAACACAGAGACATCCATAAACACAGAGACATCCATAAACACAGAGACAGCCATAAACACAGAGACAGCCATAAACACAGAGACATCCATAAACACAGAGACAGCCATAAACACAGGGACAGCCATAAACACAGACATCCATAAACACAGACATCCATAAACACATGGACAGCCATAAACACAGAGACAGCCATAAACACAGAAACATCCATAAACACAGAGACAACCATAAACACAGAGACATCCATAAACACAGAGACAGCCATAAACACAGGGACAGCCATAAACACAGAGCCATCCATAAACACAGGGACAGCCATTAACACAGGGACATCCATAAACACAGAGACAGCCATAAACACAGGGACATCCATAAACACAGGTGCAGCCATAAACAGAGACATCCATAAACACAGAGACATCCATAAACACAGGGACAGCCATTAACACAGGGACAGCCATAAACACAGAGACAGCCATAAACACAGAGACATCCATAAACACAGAGACAGCCATAAACACAGAGACATCCATAAACACAGAGACATCCATAAACACAGAGACAGCCATAAACACAGAGACAGCCATAAACACAGAGACAGCCATAAACACAGAGACAGCCATAAACACAGAGACAGCCATAAACACAGGGACAGCCATAAACACAGACATCCATAAACACAGACATCCATAAACACATGGACAGCCATAAACACAGAGACAGCCATAAACACAGAAACATCCATAAACACAGAGACAACCATAAACACAGAGACATCCATAAACACAGAGACAGCCATAAACACAGGGACAGCCATAAACACAGAGACATCCATAAACACAGGGACAGCCATTAACACAGGGACATCCATAAACACAGAGACAGCCATAAACACAGGGACATCCATAAACTGGGGCAGCCATAAACACAGAGACATCCATAAACACAGAGACATCCATAAACACAGGGACAGCCATTAACACAGGGACAGCCATTAACACAGGGACAGCCATTAACACAGGGACATCCATAAACACAGAGACAGCCATAAACACAGAGACAGCCATAAACACAGAGACATCCATAAACACAGAGACATCCATAAACACAGGGACATCCATAAACACAGAGACAGCCATTAACACAGAGACAGCCATTAACACAGGGACAGCCATAAACACAGGGACATTCATAAACACAGGGACATTCATAAACACAGGGACATTCATAAACACAGGGACATCCATAAACACAGAGACATCCATAAACACAGAGACAGCCATTAACACAGAGACAGCCATTAACACAGGGACAGCCATTAACACAGGGACATCCATAAACACAGGGACATCCATAAACACAGAGACATCCATAAACACAGAGACATCCATAAACACAGAGACATCCATTAACACAGAGACATCCATTAACACAGGGACAGCCATAAACACAGGGACATCCATAAACACAGGGACAGCCATAAACACAGGGACATCCATAAACACAGGGACATCCATAAACACAGGGACAGCCATAAACACAGAGACAGCCATAAACACAGAGACATCCATAAACACAGAGACATCCATAAACACAGAGACATCCATAAACACAGGGACATCCATAAACACAGGGACAGCCATAAACACAGAGACATCCATAAACACAGGGACAGCCATTAACACAGGGACATTCATAAACACAGGGACATCCATAAACACAGAGACATCCATAAACACAGAGACAGCAATTAACACAGGGACAGCCAATAACACAGGGACATCCATAAACACAGGGACATCCATAAACACAGAGACATCCATAAACACAGAGACATCCATAAACACAGAGACATCCATAAACACAGAGACATCCATTAACACAGGGACAGCCATAAACACAGAGACATCCATAAACACAGAGACATCCATAAACACAGAGACATCCATAAACACAGAGACATCCATAAACACAGGGACATCCATAAACACAGAGACAGCCATTAACACAGGGACAGCCATTAACACAGGGACAGCCATTAACACAGGGACAGCCATTAACACAGGGGCAGATGGATCCACACAGATGCACGCTGGAACGCAGACTCACCAAAAAGTTTTTAAAAAGTAAATAAAATACAAATATTTTTTCTGTCACATACACCAGATAGATACAGTAGGTGCAGTGAAATGTGTTGTTTTACAGGGTAAGCCATAGTAGTATGGTACATTGACCTTGATAATTAGATCATTTTGCTAAGGTTACCTGAACGTTGTTACAAATGACCTTCTCCATATATTTAAGGTAGAGTCAACAAAATGATGTTGCACTAGCAACATTGGATGAGGAGAAGCGAGAAGCAAGACTTCATTCTTACACAGTCACACAGTCTTTTTTCTTACAACCGGTCTAACTGATGTCATCAAAATAAAGGAGGACCAAGGCACTCTTCATATCTGCTCATGGGCACAGGTTTGCTTCACGCTCTTGCAACGTGGTAGCCACGTCATTCTTTCACCCATTCAATCCCTCATCTGTTACTTGTTCATGGGACCAGCTGACATTCACTCACTCACCTATTCACACTTGGTCACTCAGTCACTCCCTCAGGCATCTTTTTTTAACAGGGATGATCAGTGAGATACACCTGCTGGAGCGCGTGCTACGGGTGGGTGTTGCCATCGTGACCAGTGAACTGAGATAAGGCGGAGCTTTACCTAGCATGGATTTGTAGATGACCTGGAACCAGTGGGTCATCCAACGAATAAAGCGAGGGCCAGCCCTAGAGCATACAAAGTGGTGGGTGGTATAAGGTGCTTTAGTGACAAAACGGATGGCACTGTGATAAACTGCATCCAGTTTGCTGAGTGGAGTGTTGGAAGCTATTTTGTAGATGACGTCGCCGAAGTCGAGGATCGGTAGGATAGTCAGTTTTACTAGGGTAAGTTTGGTGGCATGAGTGAAGGAGGCTTTGTTGCGAAATAGAAAGCCGACTCTAGATTTGATTTTCGATTGGAGATGTTTGATATGAGTCTGGAAGGAGAGTTTACAGTCTAACCAGACACCTAGGTACTTATAGATGTCCAAATATTCAAAGTCGGAACCATCCAGGGTGGTGATACTAGTCAGGCGTGCGGGTGCAGGCAGCGAACGGTTGAACAGCATGCATTTGGTTTTACTAGCGTTTAAGAGCAGTTGGAGGCCACGGAAGGAGTGTGGTATGGCATTGAAGCTTGTTTGGAGGTTAGATAGCACAGTGTCCAAGGACGGGCTGGAAGTATATAGAATGGTGTCGTCTGCGTAGAGGTGGATCAGGGAATCACCTGCAGCAAGAGCAACATCATTGATATATACAGAGAAAAGAGTCGGCCCGAGAATAGAACCTGTGGCACCCCCATAGAGACTGCCAGAGGACCGGACAGCATGCCCTCCGATTTGACACACTGCACTCTGTCTGCAAAGTAGTTGGTGAACCAGGTAAGGCAGTCATCAGAAAAACCAAGGCTACTGAGTCTGCCGATAAGAATATGGTGATTGACAGAGTCAAAAGCCTTGGTAAGGTCGATGAAGACGGCTGCACAGTACTGTCTTTTATCGATGGCCGTTATGATATCGTTTAGTACCTTGAGCGTGGCTGAGGTGCACCCGTGACCGGCTCGGAAACCAGATTGCACAGCGGAGAAGGTACGGTGTGATTCGAGATGATCAGTGACCTGTTTGTTGACTTGGCTTTCGAAGACCTTAGATAGGCAGGGCAGGATGGATATAGGTCTGTAACAGTTTGGGTCCAGGGTGTCTCCCCTTTGAAGAGGGGGATGACTACGGCAGCTTTCCAATCCTTGGGGATCTCAGACGATATGAAAGAGAGGTTGAACAGGCTGGTAATAGGGGTTGCGACAATGGCGGCGGATAGTTTCAGAAATAGAGGGTCCAGATTGTCAAGCCCAGCTGATTTGTACGGGTCCAGGTTTTGCAGCTCTTTCAGAACATCTGCTATCTGGATTTGGGTAAAGGAGAACCTGGAGAGGCTTGGGCGAGTAGCTGCGGGGGGGGGGGGGGGGCTGTTGGCCGAGGTTGGAGTAGCCAGGCGGAAGGCATGGCCAGCCGTTGAGAAATGCTTGTTGAAGTTTTCGATAATCATGGATTTATCGGTGGTGACCGTGTTACCGAGCCTCAGTGCAGTGGGCAGCTGGGAGGAGGTGCTCTTGTTCTCCATGGACTTCACAGTGTCCCAGAACTTTTTGGAGTTGGAGCTACAGGATGCAAATTTCTGCCTGAAGAAGCTGGCCTTAGCTTTCCTGACTGACTGCGTGTATTGGTTCCTGACTTCCCTGAACAGTTTCATATCGCGGGGACTATTCGATGCTATTGCAGTCCGCCACAGGATGTTTTTGTGCTGGTCGAGGGCAGTCAGGTCTGGAGTGAACCAAGGGCTATATCTGTTCTTAGTTCTGCATTTTTTGAACGGAGCATGCTTATCTAAAATGGTGAGGAAGTTACTTTTAAAGAATGACCAGGCATCCTCAACTGACGGGATGAGGTCAATGTCCTTCCAGGATACCCAGGCCAGGTCGATTAGAAAGCCCTGCTCACAGAAGTGTTTTAGGGAGCGTTTGACAGTGATGAGGGGTGGTCGTTTGACTGCGGCTCCGTAGCGGATACAGGCAATGAGGCAGTGATCGCTGAGATCCTGGTTGAAGACGGCGGAGGTGTATTTGGAGGGCCAGTTGGTCAGGATGACGTCTATGAGGGTGCCCTTGTTTACAGAATTAGGGTTGTATCTGGTGGGTTCCTGTACTGTTACTTGAATGACATTTTACTCAAGTAAAAGTACTGTTACTTTACTCAATTTCACTCAAGTAGAAACATGCTACCGATGCTAGCCTCGTGGGCATTAGATAGTCTATTGTGGCTCAATTGTAAGATAGAGAGTCACAACCACACTGTTTATCAGATTTATTATACACAAACATAATTGGCTACCTTTATGGGATACAAATGAACAATTAACTACCGGCAAACATTGGCTTGTGATTGCTCTCTTTCTCTATCGCTCCATTTCTGTGTCCCTCCAGATCTGTAGATGTGCTGTCTTCATCATAAAAGCTGATAGTAGACTATTTCAACCACATCACATATGCATCGAAGCCAAACTGAAACCTTATCAGAAAAACATTGGGTCGTTTTCACAGCTTTCTTTTTCCTTACAACCGGTCTAACTGATGTCATGAAAAAGAAAGGAGGACCAAGGCACTCTTCATATAATTCATTAAAAGGCCTTTATTTGTATGTTCAATGGGAACAAAGTGTAATAACTCTGAAGTGTTTCGGCTGCATGGCCTTTGTCAGGGAGGCCATGCAGCCTCCCTTTACACAGAAAATCTTTTCATTTTTTTGTGATATTGCATTTTCTCCCCAGTCCCTAAAGGTCTTTGCTCCCTGAACAAAGATGACAGAGACTAGATTGAAGCATTCATTCTATCGATCATTATTCTGTTGAGCAAGTATTTATTTATTCTTCTGGGGCAACATATAATGACAAGAGAGAAGCGACATGGGGAGCATCAGATTTTTACTTTATCACATATAGTTGGGCGGTTGTGGATGGGTTATTTTTAATTGTGGGCGGGTAGTGTGAAGAAACAGCTGACCTGCACACCACTAACAAACACGCACGCACACACCACTAACAAACACGCACACACTCTGTTTATCTACACTTGTGATGAGCATGTCTTTCTGAGGGGCTGGAAGTGAAGAGCAGCACAGCCATCAAAGCCTCTTCACACTGTTATCCTTCAAAACCTGCTGGCGCCTCAGCAGCACCTGACATGTTCACTCGCGGTTGTTTCGGAGGAGGTGTGCTAGCAGCGCTAAGTGCTAACGTCTAAAACTTTGGGGGGCAAAAAATCCCTTGCAGGACGGTTTTGGCCCGCTGGCCGAATGTTGCCACCCATCATCTGTCTGTCATTCTGGGCTGGGGAGTCAGACACAATAGAGGCTGATCTTGACTTCACTCTGATCAATACTCTTATCCCCTCAGACGCTCCCTGTGTGCGTGTGTGTGTGTGTCATATTGATGAGCAGGACATGAGTGCATTTGAAGCCATGGACCAAAAGGAGACGTGGATGAGTTAATGAATGTGAATAGGAACTGGACTAGGAAGACAAACAGCTAAACTTGATTCCCAGTGCCAGTTGTTATCCTTTAACCTAGTATGTGTATTAAAAACACTAAAGACAAACAGCTAAACTTGATTCCCAGTGCCAGTTGTTATCCTTTAACCTAGTATGTGTATTAAAAACACTAAAGACAAACAGCTAAACTTGATTCCCAGTGCCAGTTGTTATCCTTTAACCTAGTATGTGTATTAAAAACACTAAAGACAAACAGCTAAACTTGATTCCCAGTGCCAGTTGTTATCCTTTAACCTAGTATGTGTATTAAAAACACTAAAGACAAACAGCTAAACTTGATTCCCAGTGCCAGTTGTTATCCTTTAACCTAGTATGTGTATTAAAAACACTAAAGACAAACAGCTAAACTTGATTCCCAGTGCCAGTTGTTATCCTTTAACCTGTATTAAAAACACTAAAGACAAACAGCTAAACTTGATTCCCAGTGCCAGTTGTTATCCTTTAACCTAGTATGCGTATTAAAAACACTAAAGACAAACAGCTAAACTTGATTCCCAGTGCCAGTTGTTATCCTTTAACCTAGTATGTGTATTAAAAACACTAAAGACAAACAGCTAAACTTGATTCCCAGTGCCAGTTGTTATCCCTTAACCTAGTATGTGTATTAAAAACACTAAAGACAAACAGCTAAACTTGATTCCCAGTGCCAGTTGTTATCCTTTAACATATTATGTGTATTAAAAACACTAAAGACAAACAGCTAAACTTGATTCCCAGTGCCAGTTGTTATCCTTTAACCTAGTATGTGTATTAAAAACACTAAAGACAAACAGCTAAACTTGATTCCCAGTGCCAGTTGTTATCCTTTAACCTAGTATGTGTATTAAAAACACAAAAGACAAACAGCTAAACTTGATTCCCAGTGCCAGTTGTTATCCTTTAACCTAGTATGTGTATTAAAAACACTAAAGACAAACAGCTAAACTTGATTCCCAGATCCAGTTGTTATCCTTTAACCTAGTATGTGTATTAAAAACACTAAAGACAAACAGCTAAACTTGATTCCCAGTGCCAGTTGTTATCCTTTAACCTAGTATGCGTATTTAAAACACTAAAGACAAACAGCTAAACTTGATTCCCAGTGCCAGTTGTTATCCTTTAACCTAGTATGCGTATTAAAAACACTAAAGACAAACAGCTAAACTTGATTCCCAGTGCCAGTTGTTATCCTTTAACCTAGTATGTGTATTAAAAACACTAAAGACAAACAGCTAAACTTGATTCCCAGTGCCAGTTGTTATCCCTTAACCTAGTATGTGTATTAAAAACACTAAAGACAAACAGCTAAACTTGATTCCCAGTGCCAGTTGTTATCCTTTAACCTAGTATGTGTATTAAAAACACTAAAGACAAACAGCAAACTTGATTCCCAGTGCCAGTTGTTATCCTTTAACCTAGTATGTGTATTAAAAACACTAAAGACAAACAGCTAAACTTGATTCCCAGTGCCAGTTGTTATCCCTTAACCTAGTATGTGTATTAAAAACACTAAAGACAAACAGCTAAACTTGATTCCCAGTGCCAGTTGTTATCCTTTAACCTAGTATGCGTATTAAAAACACTAAAGACAAACAGCTAAACTTGATTCCCAGTGCCAGTTGTTATCCTTTAACCTAGTATGTGTATTAAAAACACTAAAGACAAACAGCTAAACTTGATTCCCAGTGCCAGTTGTTATCCTTTAACCTAGTATGGTATTAAAAACACTAAAGACAAACAGCTAAACTTGATTCCCAGTGCCAGTTGTTATCCTTAACCTAGTATGTGTATTAAAAACACTAAAGACAAACAGCTAAACTTGATTCCCAGTGCCAGTTGTTATCCTTTAACCTAGTATGGTATTAAAAACACTAAAGACAAACAGCTAAACTTGATTCCCAGTGCCAGTTGTTATCCTTTAACCTAGTATGTGTATTAAAAACACTAAGAAGTAGAGGTCACGGCATGAATATTCTATTATGCATATTCTAAGCTCTTATGAGGCAAACAAAAGTATTGCCGTAACGTAAAGTAACTCTTCATTTAGTGTTATAGAGGGGGAAAATGAGGCTGTGTTTTCAATCTGCAATCTGAGGTATAGCACTGTGTTTTCTCAAAGGGTTGCTGGAGTGTGTTGTGGTGGGGATAACAGTCTAGCATGGGTGTTGTGGTGGGGATAACAGTCTAGCATGGGTGTTGTGGTGGGGATAACAGTCTAGCATGGGTGTTGTGGTGGGGATAACAGTCTAGCATGGGTGTTGTGGTGGGGATAACAGTCTAGCATGGGTGTTGTGGTGGGGATAACAGTCTAGCATGGGTGTTGTGGTGGGGATAACAGTCTAGCATGGGTGTTGTGGTGGGGATAACAGTCTAGCATGGGTGTTGTGGTGGGGATAACAGTCAGCATGGGTGTTGTGGTGGGGATAACAGTCTAGCATGGGTGTTGTGGTGGGGATAACAGTCTAGCATGGGTGTTGTGGTGGGGATAACAGTCTAGCATGGGTGTTGTGGTGGGGATAACAGTCTAGCATGGGTGTTGTGGTGGGGATAACAGTCTAGCATGGGTGTTGTGGTGGGGATAACAGTCTAGCATGGGTGTTGTGGTGGGGATAACAGTCTAGCATGGGTGTTGTGGTGGGGATAACAGTCTAGCATGGTGGCTATCACCTCTCTCTCCTCCCCCTTCTCCCTTCCTCCTCCTCTCTACCACAGCATACATGTGTCACAGTGATGAATGCATCCTTCCTCCAAATGACCTCCAAGGTCACGAGAAGCAGGGAGAATGCAGCCAGCCTCATTTCCCAAGAAGCCTTAGCAGGTAACAGCAGCTTGACCTAATCTGAAATGTAATGAAACAGGCTCTCACGCAATGGGCTCTCCACTGGACTGGAGGGTTGTGTGTGTGTGTGTTCTCTCTCTCTCTCTCTCTCTCTCTCTCTCACTCCTCTCTCTCTCTCTCTCACACACACACACACTGGATTTATATCAGTTGGTAACCATTATTGTATTATTTTGGTACCAGACTCACTCTGCCTCACTGGTGTCTATCTCGTCCACATATCAAACCCAACCCCAACCACTCTACTTGCCACACTGTGGACACACACATGCACACATGCACATACACATGCACACCAACTAGAAGATCTCTCTCCACAAAGGCCAAGTTGGAATAGAAGGAGAAGAACAGTAAGTGAGTGAGGTGGTATGGGTTAGGGTGGCCAGAACCAGGTGGTATGGGGTTAGGGTGGCCAGAACCAGGTGGTATGGGTTAGGGTGGCCAGAACCAGGTGGTATGAATCTGCTCTTGAAATCAAAACACACAGTCATTCAGAAATCAACCAACCAATCAACCAACCAATCAATCAATCAATCAATCAACCAATGAAAACACAGCTTTACACAAAGATGGATACAGCAGCCAGGCCAAGCCACATTGACCCTCACATTTACCACACTTCTGGTAAATAATACATGAGTGTGTAACTACAGTGGTGAGATGATGGTACCAGGGTGAATATTGCCAATGCGAGGCAACAGCAACAGCAGTGTCTTCCTAGCAGTGGAGAAGGTCTTATCAAGGCTGTACTATCAATCTCAATGCCACGTCCCGAGAGCCTGTATCCACACATTATTCATTTAATATTCATGAATTAACATTATTGTTCACCTAATTATTTAGTATGTCTTA
>NW_027005000.1:136644-145139 GCF_036934945.1 Oncorhynchus masou masou
CAGTTAAACTGTCTCCATCAGGAACACTATGAACAGTTACACTGTATCCAGCAGGAAAACAATAAAAACAGTTAAACGCAGGAGGTCTCCCATTCATTAGCCTTCAGCCCACTCAATACCACTCAAAGTGGCTCTAATTCAGCTAAAACAAAAGATTGCAAAGATTTCACTTGAAGAGGAGGGAAGTGGGAAAAGATATTAAAAGCCTAAGAAATCATTAAATAACCTGGGTGGACTTGATGCTATAAAATAAGTTGATGTTATTTTTCCTTATTTGTTTTTAATGGTTGTTTTTATTGTAAAAACAAAATAAGATATTCATTTAATAACCATTAAAATATCTCATTAGAATAACCATTTGCCTAAAATAACAGTAAACAGATGTATTGTAGCAAGAACTGAATATTTTGGTATTTGCATATTTTTGTTCACCGCTCAGTAGCTCACCGGGCAATAATGAATGAATCCCAAATTGAATTAAGGCGTTATTACTGGCTACGGGCGATCTGATTATGTGGCTTATTAAATCTGCTGTAAAAGGCCCACTGTGCTTCTGTCAGGTTTGGAGCGGGCAGCCGACTAGACGGCCCGGCCCACAGGGCAACTCGCTCACTCCACCAGCTGAGGCCCCCACCGATCGTTACCAAGGCAACGGCATAGCAAGAAGATATAGGGCCTGCCAAATGGAAAATGTCAATGACAGTAGATATGTTGATAGAGTGTTGTAGTGTTAAGGCAGGGGGCAAACAGGCTGGGAAAGAGGAGGAGGGGGGGAGAAAGGGGGATAGGAGAGGGGAGGGGAGAGGAGGGTGTTCAGTGTGTGTGTGTATGGGTGCGTGTGTCTGTGTGTGTGAGACAAATTCAATGCGAGGCTGACTGTAATCTGGCAGAGCTGACAGGGAGAGACTGTCTGCCTTCATTAGAGAACAATTCCTTTGGATGCAGTCAGTGTGTGATGGACACACGCACAAAATACACACAAAGACACCCCCCCACTCAACACCTCTCCCAACCTCCCTTCACACCAGTCATCCAACCCCTAGTCTCCCCTGATAGACAGTGTGATTGTGGTTAGGTGATATTGGGGAGGAGTGAGACATGGAGTGTAGTGGAGGTAGTGGTGAGAGGTACTCTGTTCTAATCCACATATTGATCCCCCTGCACGGGCAGACTGACGATCGATGCAGGCAATAAAACCAAGCTGTATCGCCTCTAGGTAGGTAGGTAGGTAGGTAGGTAGGTAGGTAGGTCGGTCGGTCGGTAGGTAGGTAGGTAGGTCGGTCGGTCGGTAGTAGAGCAGCAGTAGAGGAGAGAATGGTGGAGTGGTAGGTAGGTAGCAGTATGGTGGAGTGGTACAGGGGAGGGTAGCAGTAGAGTAGAGAAGGTAGGTAGGTAGAGAATGGTGGAGTGGTACAGAGGGTCTACATGCAGCAGTAGAGTAGAGAATGGTGGAGGTAGGTAGATAGGTAGGTAGGTAGTGGCAGAGGGTAGAGCAGCAGTAGAGTAGAGAATGGTGGAGTGGTACAGGGGAGGGTCAGGGGAGGGTATGCAGCAGTGCAGAGTAGAGAGAATGGTGGAGTACAGGGGAGGGTGCAGCAGTAGAGTAGAGAATGGTGGAGTGGTACAGAGGGTACAGTAGAGTAGAGAAGGGGAGGGTACAGGGAGGGTCTACATGCAGCAGTAGAGTAGAGAATGGTGGAGTGGTACAGGGGAGGGTCTACATGTAGCAGTAGAGTAGAGAATGGTGGAGTGGTACAGGGAGGGTCTACATGCAGCAGTAGAGTAGAGAATGGTGGAGTGGTACAGGGGAGGGTCTACATGCAGCAGTAGAGCAGCAGTAGAGTAGAGAATGGTGAGTGGAGTGGTACAGTAGAGGAGAATGGTCTACACGCAGCAGTAGAGTAGAGAATGGTGGAGTGGTACAGGGGAGGGTCTACACGCAGCAGTAGAGTAGAGAATGGTGGAGTGGTACAGGGGAGGGTCTACATGCAGCAGTAGAGTAGAGAATGGTGGAGTGGTACAGGGGAGGGTCTACACGCAGCAGTAGAGTAGAGAATGGTGGAGTGGTACAGGGGAGGGTCACAGCCAGTAGAGTAGAGAATGGTGGATAAATACACGCAGCAGTAGAGTAGAGAATGGTGGAGTGGTACATCCAGTAGCAGTCAAGCCAGGGTGAATAAATCTCATCCAGTATGAGGGAGAGAGCGGGTGATGCCAACCACCGCAGGCAGACAGGCCAGCCCCAATCTTTCAGTTTTAGGAAGAGTAGGCGATGCCAACCACTGCAGGCAGACAGGCCAGCCCCGATCGTTTAATCACATCCCAATATGTATAATTCCAGTGTATGATTCACAAGTTGGTTTATATGAGTAGGGATGTTAAGCTACTGCTAAAGAAGTCTCTAGATTTTGCTCGCCTGAAGTAGAGTATATTGTGATAAATTGCAGGCCACACTACTTGTCTAGAGAGTTTTCAGCTATACTTTTCGTGGCTGTTTATTTACCACCACAGAAAGACGCTGGCACTAAGACCGCACTCAGTCAGCTGTATAAGGGAATAAGCAAACAGTAAACCACTCACCCAGAGGCGGCGCTCCTAGTGGCCGGAGACTTTAATGTAGGAAAACTTATATCAGTTCTACCAAATTTCCATCAACATGTTAAATGTGCAACCAGAAAAATTCTAGATCACCTTTACTCCACACACAGAGACGCGTACAAAGCTCTCCCTCGCCCTCCATTTGGTAAATCCACAATCCTCCTGATTCCTGCTTACAAGCAAAAATTAAAGCAGGAAGCACCAGTGCAAATTCGCACTGAGCTAAATGCCCTGATCAATGAAAAAATCACATCAGTCACTGGCTTTATCAATAAGTGCATCGAGGACATCGTCCCAACTGTGACTGTACGTACATACCCCAACCAAAAATCACTTCTATGCTCGGGACTCTAACCCGAGGCAAGCAACACTGAGGCATGCATGAGCATCAGCTGTTCCAGGCAGACTGTGAGAGCTGCCCAGTCACGCTAAATCACTTCTGTCGCTTCGAGGCAAGCAACACTGAGGCATGCATGAGAGGTGTTCCAGGCAACTGTGTGAAGACGATTTAAACAGGTCAACATACACAAGGCTGTGGGGCCAGACGGATTTCCAGGATGTGTGCTCCAGGCATGTGCTGACCAACTGGCAGGTGTCTTCACTGACATTTTCAACATGTCCCTGATTAAGTCTGTAATACCAACATGTTTCAAGCAGACCACCATAGTCCCTGTGCCCAAGAACACAAAGGCAACCTGCATAAATGACTACAGACCCGTAGCACTCACGTCTGTAGCCATGAAGTGCTTTGAAAGGTTGGTAATGGCTCACATCAACTCCATTATCCCAGCAACCCTAGACCCACTAATTTGCATACCGCCCAAACAGATCCACAGATGATGGAATCTCTATTGCACTCTACACCCTTTCCCACCTGGACAAAAGGAACACTTACGTGAGAATGCTATTCATTGACTACAGCTCAGCGTTCAACACCATAGTGCCCTCAAAGCTCATCACTAAGCTAAGGATCCTGGGACGAAACACCTCCCTCTGCAACTGGATCCTGGACTTCCTGACGGCCTCCCCAGGTTGTGAGGGTAGGTAGCAACACATCTGCCACGCTGATCCTCAACACTGGAGCTCCCCAGGGGTGTGTGCTCAGTCCCCTCCTGTTCACCCACGACTGCATGGCCAGGCACGACTCCAACACCATCATTAAGTTTGCAGACGACACAACAGTGGTAGGCCTGATCACCGACAACGACGAGACAGCCTATAGGGAGGAAGTCAGAGACCTGGCCGGTTGATGCCAGAATAACAACCAATCCCTCAATGTAACCAAGACTAATGAGATTATTGTGGACTATAGGAAAAGGAGGACCGAGCACGCCCCCATTCTCATCGACGAGGCAGTAGTGGAGCAGGTTGAGAGCATCAAGTTCCTTGGTGTCCACATCAACAACAAACTAGAATGGTCCAAACACACCAAGACACGACAAAGCCTATTCCCCCTGAGGAAACTAAAAGATTTGGCATGGGTCCTGAGATCCTCAAAAGGTTCTACAGCTGCAACATCGAGAGCATCCTGACTGGTTGCATCACGGCCTGGTACGGCAACTGCTCGTCCTCTGACCGCAAGGCACTACAGATGGTAGTGCGTACGGCCCAGTACATCACTGGGGTTAAGCTGCCTGCCATCCAGGACCTCTATACCAGGTGGTGTTAGAAGGCCCTAAACATTGTCAAAGACCCCAGCCACCCCAGTCATAGACTGTTCTCTCTACTACTGCATGGCAAGCGGTACCGGAGTGCCAAGTCTAGGTCCAAGAGGCTTCTAAACAGTTTTTACCCCCAAGCCATAAGACTCCTGAACAGGTAATCAAATGGCTACCCGGACAATTGCATTGTGTGCCCCCCCACCCCTATTTTTACGCTGCTGCTACTCTCTGTCTATCATATATGCATAGTCACTTTAACTATACATTCATGTACATACTACCTCAATTGGGCCGACCAACCAGTGCTCCTGCACATTGGCTAACCGGGCTATCTGCATTGTGTCCCACCCACCACCCGCCAACCCCTCTTTTATGCTACTGCTACTCTCTGTTCATCATATATGCATAGTCACTTTAACCATATCTACATGTACATACTACCTCAATCAGCCTGACTAACCGGTGTCTGTATTTAGCCCCGCTACTTTTATAGCCTCACTACTTTTATAGTCTCACTACTGTATATAGCCTGTCTTTCTACTGTTGTTTTATTTCTTTACTTACCTATTGTTCAGCTAATACCTTTTTTGCACTACTGGTTAGAGCCTGTAAGTAGGCATTTCACTGTAAGGTCTACTACACCTGTTGTATACGGCGCACGTGACAAATAAACTTTGATTTAATTTGAAGTAAATCTAATCAGCATCACATAAGATTCAGTAGGCCCCCAGGTGTGGGATCCAGATCCCAGATCAGTTTGTGTTCTCTTGTCAACCCCTTGTCACGCCGATACACCAACAGATCTGGGATCAGGCTAGCTACAGTGTCATCCATCTGCCATGTGTGAACAATATAGACACAAGGGGTGTGTTCTATTGGAGTGAATAGAACCTTGAGCACAACAACGTGTATCTTTTCAACAAGAACTAACTAACCTGATAGTGTGGTCCACTCCTTCAAAAGTGACTCTCACATGTAGTAACTGCAGAGAGGGAGAGGGGGAAAGAGAGAGAGATAGATTAAGAGAGAATTAGAGAAAGAAAGAAAGAATGAATGAAAGAGGAGAGAAGAAAGAATGAATGAACGAAAGAAAGAGGAGAGAGAGAGAAGATAGAAAGAGGGGAGGAAAAAACATAAAAAGAGAAAAGTGTTCAGAGAAATGAAAAGGTCTTTGGGACTCCGTAGTGCACAGACACTAGGCCAGGTAGTAACACATGCTCAGGCTTCTGCTCTTCAGAGGATTCGAGTTCATTATAGATAAGGACAGTGGCAGACGGAGGAGAGGGGGATAAAAGCTATGGTGGTCCTTCACTCTCTGGGATAAAGGACTCATTCAACAGCAGGGACTCTTTCCTTTAGGCTGCTTGTTGCCAGACATGGTGGCATCGCTTCAAAGCATTTGAGGACAATAATCATTTGACCTAAAACATCAGTTTGAGCACAATGCATCTAAATGAAATGGACTTTTTTCCATCCTTCTCCCTGTCACCTCACACACTGTCCACGCTGTATTCCACATGGCCACAGAGAGTTTATGCTAACGACGTTCAACAATCTATTTAGCAGAGAATCTGGCGAACGAGATAAGGCTAGCTAGCTAACTGCGGCGATAGAGAGGATGAGGCCTGAGAGGATAATCGGCCCACTTCATTAACACATTTCTCTTAACCCTTGGGTAGTCTTAACATTCTGAATACTC
Source organism: Oncorhynchus masou masou (assembly GCF_036934945.1). NCBI lineage: Eukaryota > Metazoa > Chordata > Actinopteri > Salmoniformes > Salmonidae > Oncorhynchus > Oncorhynchus masou. The sequence continues at coordinate 142,603 of NW_027005000.1, forward strand.
CCCTTGTCCTAAGGGTCAAAAATGACCCGCCTTCACTAAACCCCTAAAATAAAGAAGCGTAATTGAATTTGAAACCCCAAATCTATTTTGCATTTCTAAACAACCTGTCATTCATCACAAACTTTGTGAATATCTGGGGTTTTCTCTTCACAATGCAGAAAGACTGCATTTAATCAGTGGACACCACTCATTTTTATTACAACACACCTGTCATAATTGTTTTCTTTACTAAAGTAGAGGTTTATTATTATTTTTGCTAAAAGGTACTGCATTGGTGTAAGCATAATTTTTTTTTAGCAAGAGATAGCATTTGTATAGCCTAAGAAAGTGGCAGAAAAGTGCAGAAAGTAGTTTTGAATGCCTTTTACTGAAGGGAAACAATAACATTCTTGAACTTTTTTGGCAGCATAGGGATACATTCTTATATACTGTACAATGAGGGATTCAACTACAAAAAACTAGACATTTAAAACATTGGCCCCACCCACAAGGTGTATAAACAACAACAATAAATACGAATAAAATAAGATAATAGATACAAAACAAAAATGTGAAGAACATGAATAAATTAACTCTAATTCGCACATGTAGGACAGTATGCAAGTGTGTGTGCATAGACTTTGCAGATGTATTTATCACATGTGCAACACATAGTATTTGTTTTACAGTCCTTCTTTGGGGGACATAATTTGCATCTCCACCTCTTGCCTGCCCCAGCTGAGCCTCAGGTGGCTCAGGACAAGATTCAGCCCCCTGAACAGCTTTCACAAGCGCTGCAGAGGCTGCTGTGCGGGGGAGGGGCTCCCTTCTTTGGATGTGTGGTGTTACAAGTGCCTTTCCCGTCTCTTGTTCCGCTTATCAGGCATCCAGGTAGGGTTGATCTGGTTCCATATCACAAAGACATTGTATGAGGACACATCAATGATGTTATGGAAGATGACCAGGGGCCAGCGGGCAGTCAATCTCCTGCAGCTGTAAGTTCCAATCACCTTGTCCAGGTTGTCCACACCTCCTTTGTTGTGGTTGTAGTCCAGGATGATGGCTGGCTTCCTGTCCTCACAATCACTGCTCTCAGCCGTTTTGCGCAATGTGCTCAGGAGGACCACATTCTTGTTTCTCTTTGGGAGGTAAGAAACTAGAGTGGTGGTGGGGGTGAAGGCAAACTTTAATGAGAAGGCCTCTCTCCCTCTTGTTGTGAGGAGTGTAGGGGGGAGCTCAGGCTTGTTCTTTCTAACTGTGCCAACCATGGTGATCTTCCTCTTCAGGAGCTGCTGGCTGAGTTCAATCAGTAGCACACATCATCTACATTTCCCATTGTATGTGTGTGTGTTTTGGTGCTTTTTGTGGTGTGTAAATTATTTTATAACTGCCAGGTCAAAAATGACCCTAAGACAATCTTTGTACCCTGGTGGCGATGTTTCACTTTTTTCATCAAATTCCAAGTTGAAAAAATATAATTTAGGGGTTTTTCTCTGCTAAACAGTGGCGGGTCATTTTTTACAAGGGTTAATATCTTTCCTCCCCCTTCTTGTCTCTCCCCAGCGCTCCCCCTCTCTGACAGTCCAGTCGTTAGCTTCTATCGCTGACACGTCTCACCTCCAACACAGACTCCCCAGGGAGTACTAACAGAGGTCAGAGATTAGGGGTCATGGTCTCAGGCAGGCCAACCCAGACGGGGCTTATCACCGTTTCACCCCATCAATGACTGCATTCTGACCAATAACCAGCCAACAGATAGGACTTTAATGGTAGAAGGCTGATGTGGCCTCTAGAAAACGAAAAAGTAGGCTATGCAAAACTGACGTTAGAGCAGTGTGATGCTCTCCTTTAATACTGATATTGTAACGGTTTTCTTTTGTCGAAGGAGAGGCGGACCAAAGCGCAGCGTGGTTATTTTGATTCATGTTTAATAAAAAGATAAACACGAACACTACAAAACAAGAAACGTAACGTGAAAACCTGAACAGCCTATTCTGGTGCAAACTAACACAGAGACAGGAACAATCACCCACAAAACCCAACACCAAACAGGCTACCAAAATATGGTTCCCAATCAGAGACAATGACTAACACCTGCCTCTGATTGAGAACCATATCAGGCCAGACATAGAAATAGACCAACAAGACATCCAACATAGAATGCCCACTCATATCACACCCTGACCAAACAAAACATAGACACATACAAAGCAAACTATGGTCAGGGTGTGACAGATATGACACCCAGACAATGCACTGGGTGGAAGGAAAAGGATGGAGGACATTTAAAATAGACAATACCTTCTTCTCCTCTGTACACGTAGAGGCTGCAGAGAAGACAAATGGACTGGCCTGAAGAAGCAGTCCAAGCTTCAATGATTTCATTAAATATATAAAGCTGTATTTAAAAACATATTTATAAGAAGGCACACTATTTGATCTCACCAGCAAACATGTTTTGATTACTTCAAGCCATGGAAAGCACATTCAACTTTGACAACCAAGTCTTTTTTTTTGCAAGGACAAAGCATGCTGTGTTGCTTAATTCTTCTCCTCAT
>NW_027005001.1:0-4436 GCF_036934945.1 Oncorhynchus masou masou
AGTGCGGTGATGAGCTTCCCTGAGACGGTTTCTGAACGTGAAAGTGCAGAAATTCTTCAGTTGTGCACAGCCTCAGTTTCATCAGCTACATGCTCCTTCCACTGGAGACATATGTGGTTTGTGTTGTGTTGTGTCCCCAGCACAAAGTTCACCTGTGTAATCATCTTCTTGACATGCCACACCTATGAGGTGGATGGATTATCTTGGCAAATGAGAAATGCTCACTAACAGGGATGTAAAGAAATTAGCTTTTTGTGCGTATGGAAAATGTATGGGATATATTACTAAACATGGGACCAAGACCGTATATTTTTATTCAGTGTACAATCCATAAATGGCCATTCCCATTCAAGTCAGGACTGGCATCCATTGCTAGTGTACCCATGAGTTTAACAGTCTAATTTCCAGCGTAAGAGATTCCAAATCCCTTCTATGGATTATAAACTCAGCAAAAAAAAAACGTCCTCTCACTGTCAAATGCGTTTATTTTCAGCAAACTTAACATATGTAAATATTTGTATGAACATAAGATTCAACAACTGAGATTTTCACGGAACGAGTTCCACAGATATGTGACTAACAGAAATGGAATAATGTGTCCCTGAGGGGGGGGGGGGGGGGCAAAATCAAAAGTAACAGTCAGTTTCTGGGGTGGCCACCAGCTCCATTAAGTACTGCAGTGCATCTCCTCCTCATGGACTGCACCAGATTTGCCAGTTCTTGCTGTGAGATATTACCCCACTCTTCCACCAAGTCACCTGCAAGTTCCCGGACATTTCTGGGGGAATGGCCCTAGCCCACACCCTCTGATCCAAAAGGTCCCAGACGTGCTCAATGGGATTGAGATCCGGGCTCTTCACTAGCCATGGCAGGACAGTGACATTCCTGTCTTGCAGGAAATCATGCACAGAATGGGCTGTATGGCTAGTGGCATTGTCATGCTGGAGGGTCATGTCAGGATGAGTGAAAGTTGTGCACAGCCTCAGTTTCATCACCTTCAACTGGAGACATATGTGGTTTGTGTTGTGACAAAATTGCACATTTTAGATAGGCCTTTTTATTGTCCCCAGCACAAGGTGCACCTACGTAATCGCCATACTGTTTAATCAGCCTCTTGATATGCCACACCTGTCAGGTTTATTTTTATTTTTTATTTTTCACCTTTATTTAACCAGGTAGGCAAATTGAGAACAAGTTCTCATTTACAACTGCTACCTGGCCAAGATAAAGCAACGCAGTTCGACACATATAACAACATAGAGTTACACACAGAGTAAAACAAACAAAGTCAATAATACAGTAGAAAAACAAGTCTGTATACAATGTGATCAAATGAGGTCAGATAAGTGAGGTAAAGGCAATAAATAGGCCATGGTGGCAAAGTAAATACAATATAGCAATTAAACACTGGAATGGTAGATTTGACAGTAGATGAATGTGCAAAGTAGACATACTGGGGTGCAAAGGAGCAAAATAAATAAATACAGTAGGGGAAGAGGTAGTTATTTGGGCTATTTATAGATGGGCTATGTACAGGTGCAGTGATCTTTGAGCTCCTCTGACAGCTGGTGCTTAAAGCTATTGAGGGAGATAAGTGTTTCCAGTTTCAGAGATTTTTGTAGTTCGTTCCAGTCATTGGCAGCAGAGAACTGGAAGGAGAGGCGGCCAAAGGAGGAATTGGCTTTGGGGGTGACAAGTGATAGATATAGGTCTGTAGCAGTTTGGGTCTAGAGTGTCTCTCCCTTTGAAGAGGTTGGAATTACATTGGAATTTATTTTCCAAGTTAGAAATAGTAGGACATGCATCAAATTACTATTTCATCAGAAAAAGCAACCCTCAAACGCACTGCTGCATTTTGTAAGTTGTCTGTAGGTGGCTTGTTGTGTATTCACTCAAATCAAGTCAATGAGGAAGCGAGGTAGCCAATTGTCATTAGCAGGTTATGTAAACTGAGTGCTAAGACTCACAGTAGAAGGATTTGTCTTAATGCATATGAAATAATTGGTGTAAAGTACTTAAGTAGTACTTAAGTAGTACTTTAAAGTATTTTTACTAAAGTAGTTGTTTTGGTCATCTGTACATTACTATTCATATTTTTGACAAATTTTTCTTCACTACATTCCTAAAGAAAATGATGTACTTTTACTGCTTACATTTTCCCTGACACCCAAAAGTACTTGTTACATTTTATATGCTTAGCAGAACAGAAAATTGTCCAATTCACATACTTATCAATAGATCATCCCTGGTCATCCCTACTGCCTCTGATCTGGCGGACTCACTAAACACACATGCTTTGTTTTTAAATGCTGTCAGAGTGTTGGAGTGTGACCCTGGCTATCTGTAAAAAAATGATTTTTTTTTTTTTTTTTTTTTTTTACAAATTGTGCCGTCTGGTTTGCTTAATATAAGGAATATAAAATTATTCATAATTATACTTTCACTTTGATACTTAAGTATATTTAAATCCAAATACTTTTAGACTTTTACTCAAGTAGTATTTTACTGGGTGACTCACTTTCACTTGAGTCATTTTCTATTAAGGTATCTTTACTTTTACTCAAGTATGGAAATGGAATACTTTTTCCACCACTGTTTGAAAGTGATGCTAAGAAAATGATTATTTCACATTATCAAGCTCACTCTGACTGACAAATCCTTGTCTATTACTGTCAATAAAAAGAGCATATGAACATTCTCTAGAACAGGATGCTTGTTCAGGAAACATTGTTTTTCATGAGGCCTACGCCTTCCTTTTAACACCTCTGTTCGAACACCTCTCCCTTCCTTGATCCATACCAGATACAGCCATTTGCCGATCTTTTCAGTGTCCATGTGAAAGATAGTTATTGCGAGGCTGGACCATTTGTTAACTTCCACTTCTTTTGAACACACATGTGTAATGATTCTCGTCCTCCTCTTCTGAGGAGGAGTAGTAAGAAGGATCAGAGGACCAATGTACAGCGTGGTAAGTGTTCATTATATTTATTTATAGCTCAGAACACTAAATAATAAAACAACAAAGAGAACGAAATGAAACTGAAACAGTCCTGTACATTCTGTACATACATAAAACACAGAACAGAAAATAAACACCCACGAAACACAGGTGGAAAAAGCTACCTAAGTATGATTCTCAATCAGAGACACCTAACTACACCTGCCTCTGATTGAGAACCATACCAGTCCAAACGCAAAATACAACATAGAAAAACAAACATAGACTGCCCACCCCAACTCACGCCCTGACCATACTAAAACAAAGACAAAACAAAGGAACTAAGGTCAGAACGTGACACCATGGCACCAAGGGCTGCAAAACTACATCTCTCCCTCCACCTTTACTCCACAGATCTGATTCTGAGCTTCTGTGGCCTTTTTTAATACGTCCCATGTTTTTTCGATTGGCGAAACCTAACTAATGAGACATATTTTATTTTGTATAAAGATGTTTTTTGTAGTGACAGTAGAGTCCTCACTATTTTCTGGACTTGTTTTTTGAAGAGGGTCACAGCACTGGAGAATATCCTGGTTCTGGTCCAGACGTACCTACATAAGGGATGCAAACGGCATTTGCTGTATGAGAAACTCCATATTGCAATGTACAGTCCCTTACTAGACGTCCGTGAATGTTTATTTAAATTCACTGATGTCCTCAGGCTGTGCCCAAGGGCCAGATCTTCCGAGAAGTCATCAAATAAAGTCTCTCAGACCTTTCGTTTCCTTTGAATAAAATGTTCAAATTTTGGTCATTTTTCCACAGTTCATGTAAATTCCACCAGATGGTGAATGGCTTCTTATTGCAAATGTACAAAACATCACCAATATGACAGCCTACCCCAATGAGGATATGTGTTTACTTTAAGCTTCCTGTGCCAACCGGATGTGCCTTATAATGGGTTCATAGGGGCTGTTTCGAGGGGTTAAAAAGTCACATCTTTCCAAAACTTCCTACATGTGATTAGGCAACCCTCATGAATGTAAATCAGTCATTTCTCCCATCAGAATTCCAAGACTAACTCTCTTACACACACAGCAAGAACAGAGTGACAGTGTGGGGCTTAAAGACACACAAAGCCTGTAATAGTTACCTTCAATCGAACTATCAACGAACCGTCAGACCTAGAGCTCTGAATCTTCAGAAACCTGTTCTAGAGCTCAAGTCGATAGTGCGTGGAGAGTTATGTGGATCTAGAAGTTTCCCAGACAGAGGAACAGCCTCATACATTTGCAATAACTTCAATTCATTTTGACCATCACAAAAATGATGACATTTAGAAAAGTCCCAGAGTCGAAACCGCCTCGGCCCATAGAGACAGACCCTAACGTTTCTGTCCGATAGCTTACTCAAGGACCCCGTAGCAACGCCTGGAAAAAGTGGATTTTCAGCACCAATTAATGTCGCTGCTTGGGCACGAATGGCCTATTCAGCCAAA